>NC_057686.1:459087-494087 GCF_014466175.1 Vespula pensylvanica
GAGAGAGAGAGAGAGAGAGAGAGAGAGAGAGAGAGAGATAGTAGGATTCCTCTATCGACAGCGGAACGAGCGTGGTGGTGGTGGTGGCGACGGTGATGGTGGTGGTAGTGGCGGCGATAGCGGTGGCGGTGGTTAAATCAAAGACAAACCACTTTAGCCAGTCGGATCGTGACGAGGGGGTTGATGGGGGTGTGGTGGCTCGAGAGGTAACGCTGGGTGGGGGGTGGTATAGTCTTGTGTACATATCCGAGTATCTGGCGAAAGCTCGCTCACACTGGTGAGGACCGTGAAACGTTTGCACGCGTCTACCTCTACTATCTAGCTGTCTCTTTCTCTCTCTCTCTCTCTCTCTCTCTCTCTCTCGCACTCGTTCATTCAGGCTCGAGCGTGAAAGCTCGAAGAGGCCAGAGGGGTGCGCTCTAGTCTCTCCGGCACGCGACGTCTCGATGTGTGCGTGTGTGCGAGGAGCACGTGCGTCCGCGCAACCCCCGCGAACGAATCTGCCGGCACGCCCATTGGCCGAGGAAAGAGCTTTCCGGGTGCGCGAGCCGGCCTACGCTCCGCCCACTCGAGGCGGAACAACCACCCCGCTTTCTCGCTTCTCGCTTCACGTCGCGTCGTTCCTACGACGACGACGCTTTCCTCGGGAGTACTAATAATACGCCGATATATACCACCTATTCTGCCACCATGGTTCTACGTGGGAGTTCTCGGCGCAGCTTCCACGGTCCGCGCATCGCCTCCTCGCCGAAGGAAAGACGTTGCTGATCGGCCACGCCGAGTAGCACGAAACGACTCCACTCTGCTCGTTCTGCTCGTTCTCCTTTGCCGTCACCTACATACCTACACTTCTACGTACATATACATATATATATATATATTTATATATATATATATATAGACACGCACACACATACGCGCGCAACCGCACGCACAGAGACGCGCACACAAACGCGTACGTACACGTCTTCCCGGTGTGTTTAGTTTTCTTTCCAGTTTTTGTGATGGATTCGCGTCGATAGTGTCGTCGAGTGAAGTAACGTCCAAGAGTCGTCTTCCTCGAGAGAATGACGGAGATCGGTTAAGAATCGTTCGTTTCTCGGCAAAGGGTGATGTGGAGGATGCAGGAGGGTAGAATCGTGTCGCCTCTGGGACCGGTCGTCCTGCCTAGGGAGGAGGCGGACACGCGCGTTCCACTTTCGATGCCTTCGCAGGAAAGGAGGCACGTGTTGCTGCACGTACGCACTGCCGATCCTTTCCTCCGGTACGAAAACGTCAGGGCGCAGCAACAAACGAGCACGGCCGGTCAACAGCAAGTACCATCGTCCTCGCCTCCGCCGCATCAACAGCCACCTAGCACGCTGTCCAGTCCGAGCGTGACGACGATCTCGCCGATCTTGAGAGCCGTCGCGAGGACTACCGAGGAGTTGGACGGGTCCAGGAGCAGAGATAGGAAGAACGACGTCGACATGGAGATGGAGGACGAGGAAGAGGAGGAAGAGGACGACCGGAAGGAACGGGAAGCGGACGAAGAGGACGACGACGAGGACATGGAAGACGATAGGAAAACGATAGAAAGGAGAAACAGGAGTATGGGAGACGAAGAGGAGGAGGAGGAGGAACAAGAGGAGGACGACGAGGACGACAGCAGGGAAAACAGAGACGAGGAGGACGTCGAAGTTGACGTTTGCAGAGAGGAAGGTCCGGAAAGCAATCCCAGCAGTCCGGTCGACTTAACGGCACCCTCGTCGAGGGGTACCGATCAACAACTCTTCCTGAATCCCTTCGGAACCCGCATGACGCACGGTTTTTCTTGCGTTCAAGGAACCGGACCAGGTGGCGGACACCACGGTGGACTCCAAATGGCACCGCACAACGCGCCGTCGGTCTACATCTCCGGACACGTCGCCACTGGTTCCGCGGTGATGACGATCTGCTCCGGCGGAAACGCGAGCTCGCGAACCGCGGCTGGAAGTATCACGAGCACGACGGCGACCAGCACCGTCCCACCCACCGCCAAGAGGTGCTTAGCGTTCTCGGTTGAAAACATACTCGATCCAAACAAGTTCACCGGCGGACGCGTTATCCACAATCGGGTGCAACATCGGCGTCATCGTCGATCTGGCAGCGTAAACGAAGGTGAATAATTTTTCTTACGTTCCTCGCGTCGTTTTTTATCCTTTCATCCGCTCATTGCTGAGAGGTTAGAAACGAATCGAAAGTCGGATCGCTCGGTTAGGGTTAAAACGGTTTCAAGGGTACGACGTCTCTTCGAGAATCTTTCCGAGTAGTAGAACGGTGAATTTACGAGCAGGAATGTACTACGAATTTACAACGGCGACCTGACGCAGTTCTCGTAAATAGTTTACACAGAATTTATTTGGCAAACGAATGCTCGCCGAGAAACGGAAATTAAGTCTCTCCTTTGCTCTCCCTTTCTCTCTGTCGTCGTCGTCGTCGTCGTCGTCGTCGTCGTCGTCGTCGTCGTGATCGTGGTCGTCGTCGTCGTTGTCGTCGTCTCCCTCGTTCATTTTCTCCTCCATATTTTAACTAACATACGTACGTCGTCTCGTTCTCTCGAATCTTCATCGAATCTTCAGAGTGGTAAGTCCCTTTCGCCGGGACGGCGCCGTTTATCGTATTTTTCTCGCGTCTCTTAGTCGTTCGACACGAGGAGCTTCGCGCGTACGCCCTCTCACGCTTCTTCCTCGTTCTAACTTTAGACACTGGAAGGACGAGTTCCTCCACAAAGAGAGCGCGCGATTTTTCGTCCCATCGTTGGCTATTTGTGCACGCAACGTATGTTAAGCGTTCCCCCGAACTAACGTTCCTCGAAATTTCCTGTCTATCCTCTTTCTCTCTTTTTCTCTATCTCTCTTTTCCTCTTTCTCGGACGTTTCTCGTTTATCTCGATCAGGTATCGTCCAACACGTACGATTTATAAATTCCTTCCATATTTTATAATCTCGAATTTCAAATTGGCTCCATACGTTCGTTATATCGGTAATCATGCTAATCGAGCAACCGCAACAACGGCTTAGGGAGCATTACTTGTGTCGGCAAAAATTCGAAGGAATCCTCGAATGCTTATTGGCCGGACTAGCTTGCTCGAAGTAAGCGTCCCGAAGGGTAGCAATTTCACAGTTGACTTTCGAATTTAATGGAGTCTGGAGGACAGATAAGCGCCGAAGAGGTATCCTTTGCCGATAAGGGCAACGAAGAAGTATCGGAAGTGGAGGAGGAGGAGAAAGAAGAAGAAGAAGAAGAAGAAGAAGCAGCAGAAGCAAAGGAAGAAGAGGGTGAGGATTTGAAGAGAAAGAGAGATAGAGACAGAAGTGGCGGAGGGCTGTCGGAGCGTGACAAATTGCTCCGCTAATCTGCGTTAACCAGTCCTTGAACCCCCTCCTGCCCCCTCCTGTCCCCCTCTTCGTTCTCCCATCATCGTCCCTTTATCCCGGCATGGGACAACGGATCGGATCAGCCCTAAACTTGTCCATCTCCCGTTCCAAAAAAAAAAAAAAAAGAAATAAGATCGTTTCGATCGTACATACGCGAGAGAAGTGATTTGCGAGAAAAATTGTCTCTGACGATGAATGCTAATTAATGGGAGATTTTAAGGATGGATAGAGATCGTGAAGGTGAGTCCGAAGGAGGAAGCACTTTAGGTAGAAGTTACATTATGAATATTAAAGAGTGCTAATTAAATCTGAAAAGAAAGACAAAGCGGAAGAAGGAGAGAGAAGCGGGGGTGAGGGGGATAAATGATCGAGCGTTTAACAGAGTTTAAATCGAGTTTAACGACGAGAATTGGAAGTGGTCCAACGTTCGATGATGACGTATCAGTCTGAGAGATTTTTTTGAAAAACATATTTTATGACAAATTAGAAGAAAACGTACAAGACGATTTTATTGGAGGGGATGATGAAACAGAGGAGAAGGAAGGAAATAGAAGATGATATCCGTAGGACAGAAGTTGAGAACGGATCGATCGTACGATGAAATCGGAATTACACGATCCTCGAGCAATCCATCTTATAGGGTGGTCAGAGCTTCCTATTAAAAGTGCATCAGAGCCAGGCCGATCGGTAAAATCCGTTTCGAGCGGTGGTAGAGAGCGTGTCGAGTTTTCCGGCCCCGAATCCGCCGACGGAATAATATCGTCGGTTGTTATGATAATCGGCCGGCATCACACCGTATCGCGTCGCATCGCGCCAAGCCGCCCAGAAAATTGGCTCTTCTGCATCACAATGACTTCTCTCTCTCTCTCTCTCTCTCTCTCTCTCTCTCTCTCACTCACTCACTCTCACTCTCACTCTCACACTCTCCATCCTACCCCCTACTACCACCATGTCGTACTCTCTTCTTCTCTACCTCTCTCTCCCTCGTAACAAACTCTCCTTCTCGCGTCAACGTCGTAGCTACTCTCGACTCGTACTTTGAAATCCATTCGCCTTCCGCTACATTTCCGAGGAAGTTTTTAATCACAGCCTATTTCTTAAATATATATATATATATATATATATATATATATATATATATATATATATATATGTATGTATGTATATATGTATGTATGTATATATACTGGGTGGGCTTCCTAAAACTGGCTATTAAAATATCTTTCTAAGCTATCAGCGAAGAGGAAAACTTTTCGAGTCCTTCGATGTATTTACTTGGAATGAAAAATTTGTTTATCGAGAATCGGACAACGTCCGTCGAGTCGGTCGGTAGAAACGAACGTGGACTCGGTGGATGGGACTCGAACAAACTCAACGAAATCGAATCGATTCTCGATCGTTGCCCGAACATTTGTGCTCGGTGAACGATAAAATCGCGTTCCTACGGGGAATATTTACTCGCGCTTGAACGTCGTTAAACACCGGCACATTGTGTTTAATGAGGAAAACCGAGACGAGATAAGTATTCCCGAACGGCTCGAGACTTGGTTCCGTAGTCCCAAGTGTACCCCCTTAACGTACCCCCTGGGAACACGCAACCCGTCGTCCCCAATCGCTGCTTCTGTCGCCCTTCATCGTTCAAGGGAATACGAAAAAGAGCTAAACGATATAAATGATTTCGTCGTTATACCTCGATACCTTTAACGAGCCGATGATTTCCATTATTTTAAGATATATATATATATATATATATATATATATATATAGCGTTACGAAAAGAAAAAAATATATAAAAAAAATGATCGACTTTACTACGTCGAATCATATCGAATACAGGTTGATGTTACAAAATGAACTAGATATCCACTAGCAATTTTTCCGAATCGTTGATAATGTTACTAACGGGGTGTCACAAAGAAAGCTGTCTTTCGTGAATGAACGCTAAATGAAAATACGGTAGAGAAAATAGAAGTGGAAAAAAATGTATGAAAAAAATTAAAAGAGAATTCTTTTAACAGGTAGATCAGATTCTTCCGCGTTTCACCTATAAAACACCAACGAAACGACTGGATATAGGGGGTCGAGAGAGAGATGGTCTGCGAAACAGTTGCATAATTCCCTTGCTTGGCGTTGAGCCGTGCGGACGTTAACGAGTTACGAAGCTCGTTACGAGCAACGCGTTTCCCGGTAAATATGTACGAAAGAAGAATGTTCGGAACGAACCTAACCAGGAAGACTATGAATTCCGAGAAAGAGATAGAAACTGGAAGAGAGAGAAGGAGAGAGAAAAAGACATTTCCTTTGACGAGGAAATAGAATCGGATAACCGATAGTCCTGAGAGGAAAAGAGAGAGAGAAAGAGACAGACTCGGAGAAAAGAAGTCGCTGGAGGGACGAACAACGATATAAATTACGCAATTCAATTAAACGCGATCGATCGGTTTCGTACAGGAGGTGGAAACTCGTAAAAGAAAATGAGGGGAACAAAAAGAAGAAAGAAAGAAAGAAAGAAAAAGAGAATAGAAGGAAGACGAGAAAGGAGAGAGAAGGAGAGAGAAAGAGAGAGAAAAGACTGAGAAAAATTAGAAAAAGAGAAGAAGAAAGAATAATGGGATGGAGAAAGAAAAGAGGAAGAAGAAAAAGAAGAAGAACAAAATGAGGAAGAGAAGCTATGGTGGAGAAGAAAGAGGAGGAGGAGAAGGAGGAGGAGGAGGAGCAGGAGAAGGAGAAGGAGAAGGAGAAGGAGAAGGAAAAGGAGACATGAAGGAGGATAGCCGCTCGGCGGCCTGTACGACGGGGCAAGAACGATCGCGCGTTAACGAGATACAAATCCCATTACGGCGTAAACCTTCTCGATCCGTCGCCCCCTACGGACTTTCAGCCCCTAGGCAGCCACAGTACTGGGCTATGGGCTATGGGCCACGAGCCACGCCAATTCGGATAAAGTCTCTCTCTCTCTTTCTCTTTCCCTCTCTCTTTCCCTCTCTCTTTCTCTTTCTCTGTCTCTCTTCTATCCCGCACCTATCTGTCTATCCATCTCACTTTCTCTGCTTAGCTCGTGCACAAGAGAGAAAAAGAAAACGAGAGAAAGAGAGACAGCTCTACCAACTCGCACGCTCCGATATTCTCTCTGGCGTCTCTCTTTCAAACCGCCATCCGACCTTTTCTTTCTCTCCCACGCAGCTCGATTCCTCTCTTTCTCTTTCTGTCTGTCTGTCTCTCTCTCTCCTCTCTCTCTCTCTCTCTCTCTCTCTCTCATCCAATGGCCCCACTCGCAAACGTCCTCTTCCTCCTCTTCCTCCTCCCAGGGGCATCCCCAACCTCCACGGACCAGAGAGCCAGGGAATATCTGTCCCCGGGACATCTGCGTGCTGATTGAATCTCCAATCTCCTCTCTCATTGAGCGAACGATTGGCCGGCCGCACTCTATCTCTCTCTCTCCCTCTCCCTGTCTCTCTCTATATCTATCTATCTATCTATCTATCTATCTATCTATCTATCTGTCTGTCTATCTATCTATCTATATATCCTCTTTTTTCTCGCTCGTTATCGTTAACGATCATTTGGTCGATCCTACAGCTCTCTCTCTCTCTCTCTCTCTCTCTCTCTTTCTCTCTCTTTCTCCCTTCCCTCCTCCCTCCCTACGTTTCTGTAACTTTGTAAGAGACACCAAGGATATGTTCGAAGAGAAGGCGCAAATCTTCCAAAAAGTATCATTTAGATCGATGAGAGACGAGAAAGATCGAGAGACCACTTGGGGGTGGTTTATATGGGATACGAGAGAGAAAGAGAGAGAGTAAACGAGATAGAGATATCGCAAGTAGTATCGCGTTACATTTTCCAACGAAGGAAAGGCGACACTCGCGTCGCCGACAGCCACGCAATTTTGTCCCTCGTATAATAAATTTTCGTCACGCGACACCTTCGTCGTGACGCGCGAACACGCTTATTGCTCCCCGTATCGTTTCCCCCGGCGCGGATTATCCCCTAAAGTAAGAGGAGAAGCGATTCAGAAGAGAACAGAGGACTGACGATCTTTCTTTGCTTCCAGACGGAGACTCCCGAGGCGAGTTTGCCTGTGGCAGCGGTCAAGAGGATGAAGAGGGTACCGTGGAAACTGCGATGGAGGAAACGGAAGAGGACGTGGAGGAGGACGACGAGGAGGAGGATATCGAGATGAGAGTGGTCGATCGTGATTCCTCTAACGTAACTCGTGACGTTACGAATCAAACCTCAATTGGCCCTACCAACAATAACAACAACAACAACAACAACAATAATAACAACAACAACAACAACAACAACAACAACAACAACAACAACAACAACGGTACGTCGAACGGTTGCAAAAAGAGACAATCCTCTTCCTCGTCCTCCTCATCGTCCAGCGGCGTTCAAGTACAGAACTGTCAGAGTCAAAACGGTCAAGGACAAAACTCTCAAAACGGTTCGAGTAATGGTGGGGGTAGTGGGGGTGGTAGTGGTGGTGGTAGTGGTGGTGGTGGTGGTGGTGGTGGTGGTGGTGGTGGTGGTAGTGGTAGTACAGGTGGCAAACCAAGAAGAGCTAGGACTGCCTTTACGTACGAACAATTGGTAGCTTTGGAGAACAAGTTCAAGACTACGAGATATCTCTCGGTATGCGAACGCCTCAATCTAGCTTTATCTCTATCCCTGACCGAGACTCAGGTGAAGATCTGGTTCCAAAATCGACGGACCAAGTGGAAGAAACAGAATCCTGGATTGGACGTGAACAGTCCAACGGTACCAACGACACCTCCTCATCCGTCACCGTACGCACCAGCGTTCCTATTTGCCGCTCATCCTCATCAACATCCCTTACCGCATTCTCATGCTCATCCGCATCCACACTCGCACGCTCACGTTCATCATCCGTCGGCCGTGGCACCGCCACCACCTGGCTATTATCATCATCCAGCGGCACCACCAACGGCCTACGCTCCTCCAGGAGCCACCTTCTTCGGACATCACCTGCCTACGACGCCAACTGCCACGGCTTCTGCCTCGGCCTCGGCGGCGACTTCCACTCCTTCCTCCACCTCGGTCTTGGCCCTATCCTCGCACACGCATACACACGCGCATCCTCATCCCCACGCGCATCCGCACGCGTAGCGAACTCGAAAATCCTGTTCCTCGATCGAATCTTAGGCTTCTTCTCGCTGCGAAGCCAATTTTCTCACCTTTGTAATATATTTCATTTGTTTCATTGAAAGAAGGAGAAGAGAGATAGACAGGGAAAAAGAGAAAGAGAGAGAGAGAGAGAGAGAGACAGGGAGGGAGGTTTTGAAAAGTGAGAATTTTGTGACGAAACATGTCGTGATTTTTTTTCGTCTCTTTTTTCTTTCTCTCTCCCTTTTTCTCTTTTTCACCATCGAAGGAGGGAAGTAGATTCTATCCCAAAAGTTCGTAGCTTTAAGGTGTGCGTGTGAGAGAGTAGACGTACGAGTGGATTTGAATATACGAAAGTGAAAGAGAGAGAAAGAGAGAGAGAGAGAGAGAGAGAGAGAGAGAGAGAGAGAGAGAGAGAGAGACTATATTGCGAGAGAGTATGCAAGTGCAAATACGCGAGAAATCAAAATGAATTTAGCGAAAAACACACGGACACGCAGAGAGACACGAAAACAGAGACATACACGTACGTACATAAATACATACACAGAGTTGCTCGACCACACGGAATACAAGACAAATTTATTGTGCTGAAATTGTGCAAAAACGAACGGCGTGAGGCGCAACGAGCGTTCCTCTGTAAAATAAATGCCTACCATACGTTACGCTCGTAAACCTTTGCCAACGAGTCCATGGCACGTGGACACGAGGAAGACCGATTTCGATGCTTCGTTCGACCGCCTCGAAAGTGAGAGAGAGAGAGAGAGAGAGAGAGAGAGAGAGAGAGAGAGAGAGAGAGAGAGAGGTGAAGAGGTGTAGAGAGGGAGAGAAAGAGAAATAGAGATAGAGATAGAGAATGTTAGACCGACTATGAATAAATAGGAGTGGAACGCCTTGTAAATTTGTGTCGTTACGTGTTAAATCACCGTGACGACGAAGCATCAGCCGAGAGCCGGTCGACGAACGCTGAAAATCGATCTAAAATCGTATAAAACCCTCTTAGATCATCCTCTTACGTTTCTGCCCCGAGACCACTTACCAACTCGAACGGATAACTTTTGGAGCTTTTGTAACACCGACGATGCAGATGGGTTGGTATGTAAGGTAATCGATAAAAAAGGCGAACTAGGAGATCCTTTGGATTTCGAAATGAACGGAGAAGACTTGGCCTTTACAATCTATTCTCTAAGGTAAGTATGCAAGCTCGAGTATTAAAGATTAATCGATAGGATCGATAGGTCGCTCCAGTTCTGTATTCTTGATCGATTCGTTAAAAAATGTTTGCCCTGAGGGATCGGTATTATTCCCTTTGATTAAGTAAAGTTAGGCTTTAAGAAGATAAAGACGGAGAAAGATAGAGATGGCACTCCCCCTTTCAAGGAACGACAGGAAGAAGAAAAAGTTGCGTTAAACGTGCTCGGCCATTAGACGGCCGGATGACGAGGAAGATGAAGACAAAGAAGAAGAAGAAGAAGAAGAAGAACAAGACGAAGGAGAAGAAGGAACTTCTCGTAAGATTCCTCTTTGAAGCGGCACACGCGTTCTCGCGCGTGGCTCGAAGAGGACAAGGCGTGCTTGTTCGACTCTCTCCGAGCTGGCCAAGTTCGATCGACGGAAAATTGCTCGTGCTCCTCTTTGATGCTAAATTTAGAAGGTGTCTCCTTTTTCTTTTTCTTTTTCTTCTTCTTCTTTTTCTTCTTCTTCTTCTTCTTCTTCCACCTCCTCCTCTTCGTACTTTCAACACGTGCAACACTGATCTATAATCTTCTTCTAAGTTTTCTTTGTCTCATTTACGTTACCAGGAGATACACCTAGGTAAGTATATATTAAGAATTTTATCCCAGACAATAGACACGGGCATCAGCCTGCTTATTTCCCTCTTTCCTTCCTTTTCTCTTTCTTTCTTTCTTTGTTTCTTTCTTCCTTCTTTCTTTCTGTCTTTATCTCGGAAAACAGGAGGGGTAGTCGGAAGCGTTGGTGTGAAAGAAGCAGAAGAAGCGATGGAAGATTTGAAGGGGGAGGCGAATCTCCGACTGATCCGTGGGAGAAGAGAAAAAGGGAAGAAGGAGGAGGTAGAGGTGAAGGTGATGGTGGTGGTAGAGGAGGTGTAGGAGGAGGAGGAGAAGGAGGAGGAGGAGGAGGAGGAGGAGGAAGCGGAGGAGAAGAAGAAAGTGGAGCTGGGTGTCGCTCGCCGGACGATTCTCTCGAATTAATTCTTAGGGGTGGATTTCGAAAGGGGCCCGTCACCGTCCGTAAGGGGTGCGAGTGGAGCGAGTGGACCGTGAAATAACCAAGCCCCGCTCGCGACACTCGCACTCCCTACGTTCCGAGGCTCTGACAGTGGCGTAAGCTCGCGATTGCCAACCACGGATCCGCTTCTTCTTCCATTATCTTCTCGATATAATTCGAGATAGCTTCGGATGGAAGCAAGCGACATTGAAACGTAACCCTGGAAATACGTCGGAACGACCTTTACATTTTACGTAAAGGACGGAAAAAAAGAAATAATAGGAAAAAGAAAAGAAAGAAAGAATACGAGGATAGGTACTTACACGAGCCAAACAATTTTCCCAAATTGCCATTAATACGTCGACCGTTTAAAAGCCCGCTCGATTGCATGCCGTCGCGTCGATTAATGGAGAAAATTGCGTTGCGTTTCGCGTATTAATGGCGGCAAAGGCAACACCAGATTTCGATTCTACCGATATTTTCAATTAAATCAGAAACGCTTGAAAAGATAATCGCGATCTCGTTAACGCTCGTGCAATTAAAGCCGTACTCTTTTTTTTCTCTCTCTCTTTCTCTCTCTCTCTCTCTATTTCCTTTTGTTTTCTTTTTTTCTTTTCTTTCTTTTTTTTCTTTTTTTTTTTTTTTTTTTATTAAATTAACAAAGCATATCTTTTACTATTATCAAGAACGACAGGGAGAATATTGACAAATTTAATGACTTTAATCGCGTACAATATCAGGAACCTTCTTAGTCAAGAAAAGTCATAGTCATACCGATTAATTTTCACTCATCGCTTTTCCCACAAAGTGCTACATAACAAATTCATTAAGAGGATTTAACTTATCCGTCCGACGATCGAACACATTAGAACATTCGTTGATCCAACTAGCAACCTCCAACCCTTATCAAACTACCGAAGGAATCATCTCATTTGAGAAGAAAATTACCAGGGAGATAAGACAGTCCCTTTGAAAAAAAGAAAAAACAAAAGAAAAAAAAACAGAAAGATTAACTTTTTCGCTCGTAATTGAACAATTAAAAGTATACCTCTTGGCAAAGTTCATTGACCTTTTTCTTCAGTAACACGCGAACAGGCTGTTCACGGATCTCCTGAGGCTTTCCAGTTTTCTCTCTCCCTCTCTCTCTCTCTCTCTCTCTCTCTCTCATGTATTTTAGCCGCGGGTGATTCGAGGTCGAGGGTACGTACACGTCGAGGGAATCGGGTCGGTCCGTTTAAGCGTGTAATAGCTCAATAGCCGTCGCGTTCGTGCCCTCTGACCCCTGACCCTTCGCCCATCCAAGCTCACCGATCGTTGTACCAGGTATATTAAGCGTACTCGCGTAAGCTCGACGTTCCTCTGCCACTTCCTTCCTTCCTTCCTTCCTTCCTTCCTTCCTTTCATCCTTCCTTCTCTCCTTTCGATCTCCTTCGTACTTCGTCCTTGAAAGCACCCCTATACCAAGGAGACAGCCAACAGCCCTCCGTTCTCACTCGCTATAGGATATACCCGATGCACTTTGGCTTAAGCCGACGCGAGATAAAGCCATCGTGCTTCTTACCGGGACGATTGCCTCCACCTCCTCGATACGACGGCACCGAGTGCTCCTGTCTCGTAGTTAAATCGGATAGCAGCAGACCCCGGGGCTTCGGAGACGAACAAAAGCCTCCGCGAATCGATCGATCGACCGCGGCCCGTTATCTTTTGCGTCCGTGCCGCTCTATCCTCTTCTGTCTCTCTCTCTCTCTCTCTCTCTCTCTCTCTCTCTCTCTCTCTTTCTCTGCAACTATCGTTCTTTCTCTCTTCTACCTTCCTACATCTATTCCGTCTCTTTCTCTACTTCTCTTCCTCATGGTTCTACGTACCTTTACCCGTGAACTTTTTTTTAGAAGCTTCATTTTCTTTTTCTTTTTCTTTTTTTTTTTTGCCTTTCTCCGGAGATCTCGTGATACTTCCTGCGGATTTTTTTCTTTTTATGATGTCGATAATGAGGAGACCTGCAACGTAGGTATTTAAATTTTTTTAGTATACATCTTTATATATATATATATATATGTATGTATGTATGTATGTATGTATATATATATGTATGTATGTATATATATATATCTTTTCGAATTTGAAATAATCTCTTTAAGATCGAGAGAAAAAAAAGAAAATCGTATCTCGTAAATCTTACGTATAGATCGATAAAGTAGTTGTCCTTTAGTTTCGTCGGTATTCACCTTAGCTAGTTGGAACTAGCCAAAATGACTACGGTGTGTCGTCCGCCTGGTGTAGACGATCTAACACTCACAACCGCATACACACGCTCATACATTTAAACGGAGAGAGACATGGACAACACGTAGACACGACGGTAGGCAGTGGCAGCAGGCAGGAACGGAATTCGGTTCGACCTCAACAGTGCAAACAGAGGCATTGATTTCACCGCTTTCAAACACCCCCTAGCAAAGCGTCAGTCGAGCTTCTAGGGAGAGGGGAGGGTGAGGGTGTTCTCCTCGTTCGTCTGTGTGCGCGCGTGAGACCTGCGCGTTTAATCGTGCCCGTGCATGTTGTCGTTTCTCTATCGCTCGTTTGCTCGTTCGCTCACTCTTTACTCGTGTATAAGTGAAGTATACGTATACGTGAACGTATACGTCTATGACGGAGAGAACGACGACGTTTATCGGCAGGTTCGACGTCGACTCTAATAATAATGCTAATTGAAATCAGCACAGCGAGAAAATCGAAAGGGTCCGTACGTTCGCACCCTTTCCACGTCTTTTTATACTCTTTTCTCTCTCTCTCTCTCTCTCTCTCTTTCTTTTTCTCTCCCACCCTCTCTTTTTTCTCAGTCTTTGTGATAAGAAAATCAACAGTAAATCTTGTTTTAAGCGACACGAGCTATATATATTTATATATCGTGTTAGAAGATTACGTAATTCGAAAAATACAAAATCCCGTATATTCCGACAGCTATGATAAAGGAAAGAACAAGAGGGAGAGGCAGGTCATTGGAAGATTCCGAATCTACGAAGAGAGCAGTCGGGTAACACGATAGCGTTAGGTAGGGTGGTAGATTCGGTAGATATCGCGAGCGTGGGACGAGGATGGTGAATGAGGCGGCAAGGAGAAAACGTCGGTGGGGGTGGACTGACTGGTGGTGGGTGGTGGTAGGAGACGGGGGTAGGCTGCTCGGGGGCGGTGAAGCGAACGTTTAATAAAAGATGCGCAGAGATAGCGCCATTACCCCGGCTTGCATTATTTACCAGAGCGAGGCAACTCTCTGGCCGCGTTCCGCCGCAGTCGTGGCGTTTGGTAGGCGTGTCCGCATGAATACACACACACACACACGCACGCACAAACACAGGCGAACACAGACATACGCGCGAGCATACACGCGCACACGGATAACGTTTACGAGCTTATTCGTACGTGAGTCTGAATTACCTAAGGATTTCGACCTCACATGGTACTGGCTCTAACCTTTAGGTGTAGTGGAGCTTGGGATACTCGTGAAAAATCTTCCTTCTCAGGGCTGACCGCAAAGACCTTGATTCTCGCCTTACCCCATAGAATGGGTCATTTACCGTTTCAGTAGAACGTTTTCGAGTTGTTGGATCTTTAAGGGTGAAACCAGTTTTCAAAATTCATCGCGTTTGACGTAGTTGGATAGAATTCGTACGACATATTGATGGATTAATGCGATATCGATGACAGTATGGAAAATCGCCGTCAGTCGTTTCGACTAGCTTTAAGAGTCCGTAGAAACTAAGTACTTGGAAGGAAGGCTTACGGTAGGAAACTTACTTCTTGGACTCGTCCGAGACACGCAGAGAAAGCGTATAAGTTCTCCTACTCTTTAGGAAGAGTCTCTTGCAACCCCCGCTCGCGAGATAGTCTACGAGTGGGAACCGTCGTAACGAGGAGCATTACTCCGGGGGATGGAAAACACCGTTAATTACCTCCCGGCGAGTCGTTCGTTATCCACTGGACCCAACCCCCACGGTCGGTGGTGTGCGGTTCGCCCAAATTGCCTTCTCACTTCCTGCTCAAAGATCGTCCGCGATTACGCAGCCGGCAGGCTGCTTGCGTTTCCGCCTTCGTCTACTTTGTTTGTTGTTTCAGGAGAAAAGCCGAGAATGAAGGAGAAGGAGACAGATGAGAGAGAGAGAGAGAGAGAGAGAGAGAGAGAGAGAGAGAGAGAGAGAGAGAGAGAGACGAAAAAGATCGAAAAGGGGATGTCACAATAGGGAAGTGGCCCCTTCGCGTAGCTAGCTCCCTTGTATAGGTGTAGCCACTTGAAAGAGATGGAGAGGACTGAAAATTTTCGGATAAAACGAGTAAACGAGTCAGAGGGGCGAAGAAGAGTAAACCGATACCGAAAGAGTAACAACCTCGTCGAAGGAAACGAAAGTAGTCCTCGGTCCCTACTTCGATGACAGAATGCTCGAGAAAGAGGGAAAGAGGGGTAGAGAGAATTTTACGAAGGAAGACAACGGTAAAAGAAAGGGAGGGAGATGTCAGAGCGAAGTTGACATTTATATTGGGGATTCTCGGCTTTACACCGAGAAGAACCCTTTCCGGCTGGATATCTACTATGAACGAGACCGAGGAGCGTACGTAAGCCTCTCGAATTTCTTCCTCCTGGGGTACTCCGTTACCTTCCATCCTCTGGGACGTGTCCCTTTAATCCGAGGAATTATGTACGGACAGTTTTGCAGTCGAAGTACTTCCAATCGAGCATGACGTGAGTCATAGTTACTTCCTTCGGAGACTTCTCCTCGAAACTTTGATTTTCCTTCATCTTTTACTTTTTTTCTTTATCAATTCCTCTTCTATCTCGAGGAATAGAAATCGTTAGTTTATCGTCATCTTAACATTGTCAGTTTTTTATACGATAGTTAAAACGATTAGACGGAGTTTTTGTTAATTAATAACAAATTTCGGAACGAAATTTGTAATACCTACTTTACTCTAGCAATCTAGTCGGCTGAAAGTGAAACAAAAGTTCTCGTTACGAACGACTTAGGATATAGAAGATTTCTTGCATTTTTCCCAAGCAATGACCGATAAGACAAACGCGTTTTATCATTAGTTGCTTAGTGCATCTTTGTCAAACATATAGATGGCAATAGTTGGCGAAGTTTTGTGCGACTGCAGATATAGTGTTATCGGCGGAGTTTTACCGACAATGTATTGTCATGATAAGAGTAGATAAATCAGCATTCTACTTTATCTTAGGTAGATAGAAAACGATATTACCATCCGACGATAAGAACGTAATATCGATATTATGAAGCGTTGCGAAAGAAAAGATATCGAAATGTAGAGTTTATCAATAGATGGTAATAATATTTCGTTTCAGATTTTAAACGTAAACTCAATTTGATATTTCTATCGCCAGATGGCAGTGGAATGACTCGTACCATATTTACATCCATGTATCACAACGATCTACATTTAGGCGCAATCGTGTTGGATTTTATTTTTATTTGCTTCTGACTGTCACAAAATCATTAATCAAAAAGTTGCGAGTCTCTAATTTTATATCATCGAATGCGTGCGTTCGTAGAACGTCTATTTGTCTTTTTATTATTTCGTTATTTGTTGAAAAAAATTAAAACAGATCGAGTCAGGATATATATAAAAGTACAATATCACGCGAATGTAAAAGATAGGATCTCTATCCCGTGTTCATTGAAATATCGTTATCAACGAATTCAAAAAATTATCATTTCGCGAAGCCGCTTGGAAAAAATAACAAATTTTTTTCTGTAATGTTTGAACTACTTACTCTCATTAAAAGCTCGTTGTACTATTTAAACGGAAATTTCTCTCTCCTCTTTCTCTCTCTCTCTCTCTCGCTCTCTCTTCCTCTCTCTCGTATCCTTTTTCTCATTGAAATTTCATTGTTCCCTTCTATTATGCTCTTTCTCTCTATTTCTCTTTTATTCCAACTCGATCGTTAATACGAAAATTGGTTTTGAGAGAAATCGCGTTGCATCGAGTATCATTTCACGACAGTAATACAAACGAACAAATAATTATTCACTTTGACGGCATCGCTTTTTTTCTTGAAAAGAGGAAAGAATTTCTCTTCGTAGTTGTTCGAGATGGAAGAGGTAGGAGTCGTCGACGATTATACGACGTCTAACGAAAGAAAATTGGGTTTCAGATGGGATGCAAAGGCAAACGAGTGAATAAAAAGAGAATAAAATAAAAAGACGGGGAAGGAGAGAGAAAGGGAGAAAGGGAGAAAGAGGGAGGAGGATAGGTAAATTGAAAACAAACAAAAAAGCAGAGATATATAGATTCTGATAACGAGAGAAGCCGATACAACGGCAAAAATCAGGGAACGAGAACGACGACGAACGCATTCGGTATGCTACCTCCTCTAACGAGGTCGTTTAGTACTCGTTTTCACTACCACGACTATATCTCCTCCTCCTCCTCCTCTTCCTCCTGCTCCACCTCCTCCTTCTGCACGCAGGAAGGTCCCTGGAGAGGACAGGTATTAATGAATCGTGCCTCGAATTGGCTGAACAGTTCCATGAAAGTACATCGTTGCGGGGAACGAAGCGAGTGCATTAAAGGCGCGACGTTTGCACGTGCAATTAGCCATCGAGTATCGGCTCGAAAGCTCACTCTCGGAAAGCTCGGAGAAAATAAACGCGGAGAAAATAAACGAGACACTTTTCTGTCTCTCTCTCTCTCTCTCTCTCTCTCTCTCTCTCTCTCTCTTACTCTTTTTTTTTCCTACTTCTTGAAATTTCTTTGCTTTCTTAAATAATCATCGACGGTAATTCGAACATTGTTTTTCGAATAGGCATCTCTATCGTCGTTTTGCGTTGTACAAAAACTATCGATCATTTAAAATCGTTAAAGTCTCATCAGCGAGATAAACGTGCACGGAATCGTGCGAAATCGTTTTCCCTCCGCGATTTTACGCGGACGCGTCGCGGTCGTATCGAGTGGGCGAGCGACCGTGCGAGCAGAACGTATTGTACGTTGTACGCGTCGAATATCGTATATCCGCAGAAGCGAAAAGCGATTAATATCGAGCAACGTTATATCGAGCAACGTATTCCATCGAGCATTATCAACGAATTGGAACGATAGCGGTAATAACAAGGCCGCCCGCCGGCAACGCATGCCGATAATAACATTTTCGGTAAAAGGGTGAGAGGGGTAAAGAGAGAGCAAGGGAGAGAGAGAAAGAGAGAGAGAGAGAGAGAGAGAGAGAAAGAGAGAGACAGACAGAAAGAGGCAAAGAGAGAGAATGAGAGAGAGAGAGAGAGAGAGAGAGACATAGTACCAACTTAACGAGTTACATTTTGCGATATCCGTTTTCATTCGGAACTTTCCCGGAGCCCGTTATTTCCACCAAGTTATCGCTTTGTATTGTCATCGAGAAAGTGTTGGCCATGCGGATCGCGAAACGATACGCGATAAACACATACATATACATATGTATATCGTGTAACAATAACGACGCTATGCCGTTTTACAAGTAATCTAATTATTAAATAACGTAACGAACGTAGGATATGGAGCTTAGACGTTAAGTTCAAATGAATAATTGATTCGTTGATCAAACGTATAGTATCTGTTCGTTTCGAAAAAGGAAGAAGAGTAAGAAAGGTAAATGGTAATCGGTGGTCATTTCGAGAACCAAGTATATATATATATATATATATATATACATGAGAAAGAAAAGAATATTCTTATCGCGTGCTAAAGTAGAATTAGAGTCGATCGAGGATACGTCTAACGCGCGCGCACAGACGCACATTTAGGCGTAGACGCATACGCACACGTAAATGTAAACGTAGACGCGCTGGTGTAGTAAAAGTAGTAGCAGCAGCAACAGCAGCAGCAGCAGCAGCAGCAGTAATGGTGGAAGAGAAGAACTTGGGAAGACGTAGTCGCGTTATTTTCAAGTTCGATAAGACCCCCGAGGTAGCGTATAGCGTTGCAAAGCCCACGGCAAGATGGCGGGGGATCGAGAAATTGCCCGGAATCCAGAGTAAGCCAGGGGAATATGGTTGTGGAGGGTCGTCGCGTTGTACGATTCACCCTCTCTTTTCGTCGAGTGAAGGAGGTGCTTCCTCTTTGAGAAAGGATGGAAAGAAGGGTGGGAGGAAGCTGAAAGGGGAGGAGGTGGTGGTGATGGTGGTGGTGGTGGTGGCGGCTTTGAATCCGTCGCGGGAGCCATATCGGCGGCCACGGTAAACCCACAACAGATTGGAGCTTGCCACCTTAATGCTCGTGCCGTTGTAGGAGGGAAAGCGAGCTCGGTGACAGGACAAACAAATTTATAGGTCTCTTATCCGAAAGATACACGGGATTATCCCTCGGCTAGGTCGAACGTCCTCGTCGTTGCAGGGTCGCAGGGGAAATGCCAACGTTTCCCTCTCTTTCTCTCTCTCTCTCTCTCTTTCTCTTTTTTCTTTCTCTCTTTCTCGCGGACCGGGTATAGCTGTCACTCCTTACTGGGGCTCGAAAAATCGTAAAAACTTTATATAACTCGAGAGACGTCGGTGAAGATGCTGAGAGAGAGAGAGAAAGAGAGGGGGAGTGAGGGAAGGGTAGAGAAAAGAACTGGGAAGCAAATCTTCTTCGCTACCGAGAGGGTGAAGATTTCGTGGGAAAAAAAAAAGAGAAAAAAGAGAGAATGAAATCTAAAAAGAAGAGACAGAAGACAGTGCTCGGATGGAGGAAGAGGACGAGGGTCGATTCATTCTAATTCGCTTGTGAAGGGTACAACTTGTCCAACAGCAGCTCCGTTGCCGCGTTGCTGCCAGCAGCTATCCGTGGGAGTGACTACCGATGCTGTCTTTCTCTTTCTCTCTCTCCTCTCTCTCTCTTTCTCTCTCTCTTTCTCTCACTCACTCTTTCTCTTTCTCTTTATCTTTTGGTACTGGCGCCAACTCGGCCACATCCCGCCTCCTTTTCCCGCCTCTTTTCGCTACTTCCTACCATGTTACGGATGCTGCAAGTTTCTATACTTCGTACGCTCTCTTTCTCTCTCTTTCTCTCTCTTTCTCTCCCTCTCCTCTTTCCCACTCTTCTCTTTCTTTCAGTGATACCGTAAAGAGTCGTAAGTGCTTTCGTACGTCCAAGCCTGGAAAATATTTGATTCTCTTTTCGTACAGGTATAGCCCTGTAGATCACCAAGACTCGTTTTGAAAACAGAAAGAGAGAGAGAGAGAGAGTAAGAAAGACAGAGGAGACAAGAGGAAGGATCCTCGCATCGTCGTTTTATCGACAAAGTTATCGTCGCTCGTGATCGTAGAGACCGAAGGGAAAATAGAAATATTTCCAAGAAAGAGCCAATTTGTCGAAGATATACTCTCGCGTTACTTTTCGTTGGTCACAGAGAGAAAAAGAAAGAGAGAAAAAGAGAGAGAGAGAGAGAGAGAGAGGAATGAAGGGAGGTTTATTTCGGAAAATTTGCTCGGGCGTAAGCTCACCGCTGACGACGAGTCCCGTCATAAACGAGGCCGATAGTACTTCGCGAATAGTTTCGAGAGATTGTGTGCGAGTGTGGTGAAAGAGAGAGAGAGAGTGAGAGGGGGGGGGAGAGGAAGGGAGAGAAGGAGAAAGCAGGAATATCCTCTGGTTTTCATCGCGAATGACACTTTTTTTTGCCGTTCTATTCGACTATTGTCCCTTTCTCTCTTTTCCTCTCTTTTTCTCGTCAAAATTGTGCTTCACCTGGTGAACATTGTTCAACGACGAATACAAAAAAGAAAGAAAGAAGGAAAAGGGAAAGAATAAAACAAACGCAAAAAAGAAAAAGGAGAAAGAGGAGAAACAAAAGAAAAATGATAATTCGATTCGAACCTTCTTAAATAAAGTTTCGATCTTTCTTGCGAGATTCTATTTCCTTTTTGTTTTTTTTTTTTTTTTCTTTTTTCTGTTCTCATGCTTTTTTCCTTTCGATGTGTCTTTTATCTTATGAATGACGCGTTAGAGGTCGAATTTAGTTTCGTTTGGAAAAAAGAAAAGAGGAAAAAAGGCAAAAGGGACAAAAAGTGGTTGACTGCAGGGGAAAAAAAGGTGAAAAATTCAGATTTTTCGTAGGGGCGTCATTTCGGAAACGAAAACTTTGCCTTGTTAAGCCGTGAGCGCGCGCACGAATCTCTTTTCACGGAAACGAGGAAAACGCGTGCGATATCGTTCCACCTCTCTCTCTCTCTCTTTCTCTCTCTCTCTCTCTCTCTCTCTATCTATCTATCTCTCTTTATCTCTCCTTCGTTGGGCCTTTTTCGTTCGCAATTTGAAAGTCGTCGGCTCACATTTCGAGTTTTTCCGCGTTGCTCCCTCGTTTTCGCAATTTATGCGTTTAATAACTCGAGCCCCTTCAATAATGGTAAAAAACAAAAAAGGAAACAGAAAAAAAAGTAAAAATAGCATGCGAAAGGAGTATCTTGTGATGACGGTCAGGATCAAAGGAAAGAAGAATGGAAAAGTAATAGAAAACAAAAAGTAAAGAAATAAAAAATAAATAAAAAGTAGATATATACCTATACCAGTAGGGATACGAGAGGGGGTGATACTCCGAAATACGACGAGCCGTATCATATCGTATCCTTTATGCGTTCCCATGGAAAAAGCGAAATTTTTGCGAATAGAAGAACGCCGTGTGTAGCTACATATAAAAGGACCGATGAATATTCAGTGAGTATAGTCATATATATATATATATATACACACACACACACACACACACATAATATATATATATACAAGTATAGAGAAAATAGAAGAAAAGAAAGAAAGAAAAAGCAAGTATTTGGACGCTATTAAAAATAGGAGTAATTTTTTAATAGAAGGAAAACTACAAAAGTAAGCTTTGTAGAAATTTTTTATCAAGTGCTTTAATAAAAAACTTATATATCTATATAAATACATACGTTTTATATCCATGCGTATATACCACGGACTGTCTTATATAGTATGACAAAGGAGCAGACCAAAGTGAACATGATCTCCGATGAGACAGCAAAAAAAAAAAGAAATAAACGAGACACGTGAAAAAAAGAAAAAAAGGGAAGTATCCGAATAAAGTCATTGACGTCTCCTTTCTCGAAGGATTAGATCACGTTAATACGTAAGTAGAGAATACCGAAAGGAGACAACAGCGATTGGGAGTTAATGGATCATGGAGAGATTTAGAAAGGAGAGAGAGGGAGAAAAATACAGAAAGAGAGAGAGAGAGGGAGAGAGAGAGAGAGAGAGAGAGAAATAGTCGGTTGGTCGTAATCATTGGTTCCCGTTCGTTGCTTTTCGGGGTGACAAGCGGTCGCGAGGCCCACTTGGCGCTCGGATGGTTCCTATTAGAGCGAGACTATACGTTTCCAACATGGTCCATTTGGGGCGGGAGTCCTGTTTCCGTCTCTTTCGTCTACCCTCCTTCTCTCTCCTTCTCTCTCTCTCTCTCTCTCTCTCTCTCTCTCTCTCTCTCTCTCTCTTATTCTCGCTGTCTCGTTTCCCCTTTCCTCCAGCTCTCCCGGTCTCGTCGACGACATGTGGGTTCACCGAAGCAAAACCACGAGAGCCGTGGGTGTCGTAGGTGCGACAGCATCCATCCATCTATCTGTAGCTCGGCGTAAAGCCCGGTACAATATCCCTTCTGGGACTTCTTTCGCCCTTTTAATGCTCTCTCTCTCTCTCTTTCTCTCTTTTCCTCTCTCTTTTCCTCTCTCTCTCTCTCTCTCTCTCTCTCTCTCTCTTTCTCTCTTTTTCTCTTTCTCTCTTTCTTTCTCTCTCTTTTTCTATCTCTATCTATCTCTTTTCCTCCCACCTCGGCCATCCTTTGGAAGCGGAATCGAGCCATCCTCCGCCTTCAGTATTTTCCTACTCAGCGTACCTTCGCGATCGTCCGCCATAATGCCGCGAGCCGATCGATCAGCATACGAAAAAAATCTCGCGGGGTTTGGCTCTTTTCTCTCTCTCTCTCTTTCTCTCTCTCTTTTTCTCTGTTTCTCTCATCCTTTTACTTTTTTTCTTTCTCTTTTTTTCTTGACTTTTGCAATCACGGATATATTTAGTTTGATCCTTTTATTTGTAAAAGAGAGAGAGAGAGAGAGAGAGAGAGAGAGAGAGAAAGAATTTAATTCTTTTTATTAACTTTTTTATAATTGTATTTGGAATTAATCGATTACAATAGAAGAGATAAGGAACTATTCGTATACTAGTACATAAGAGACATTGAAAGTGTATTTAGTAGAAACGTAATCATAATATATACGTTTGCAAAATGGGCGTATGCTTTTATGTCGGTGTGTGCGTTCGCTTCATTAGAACTGTAAATATTTGAAGGGCTTACTGGATTTCGTTGCGATATCGCTTAAGCCGTTTCACGTGGTACTAAAGTGCAGTTTACTGCTGTAATTCGCAATACGAAGAGAGAGAGAGAGAGAGAGAGACAGAGAAAGAGAGGAAGGAGGGAAAGAGAGTAAGGGAGATCAGTTTCGCGTTAGAGCGAACCGCACTCTAGCATCGTTGGTACTCTATCGATGCCTGGTGAACGCGGTTTTGACCAGCCCTTGTGTATTTCGGCTGGTTCGCGGGAACGTGGCGTAAACTGCGTTTTCGCTTCGAGACAATGGGATCCAAGTACCTCGCATTAAGCAAACGTGCAAACGGAGATAGATACGAAGAGAAATAGAATCGATAGAGATTCGATTACGAAACAATTTTTTATTTGTGAAAAAGTAAAATTGACGACTTGATAAAAAAGAATAATTTGAAAAATATAACTTACGAGTCATCCATCAGAGAATCGTCTTACGCTTATCGATTGATTATGAATTTTTAATCGTCTTACCAGAAAATATTTGAAAGCACGGAATTGAAAGATCAAAGACGTCTACCCAGTCTCGTCAGACGACTACAGACAGAACTCGAAGGACTTTAGCTAGACATACACACGGACATACTACTGTTCTGTTTCAAGAAGCTTTAGAAACAACGTAGGGTTTCTAATATCAAGCGCGCGTAGCAAACGAAACGCTATGGAATAGAACAAAGCCGTCGAACTATAAACGATTGTTGTGCGTAAACAAGAAGCGCTTGTCGCGACAACCATAGTTTACCGATTTCACTCTATTCCTATATAATGTACTCGGAATTGGTAATGGATTTAGCTTCGATCATTCTCATCTTCCTTCCACGTCGAAGTATATTCCGTTTAAACATCCAAGTATATCCTAATGATGTTTATAGCCCCATAGAAACGAGAAGAAGAAGGGGAAGAAGAAAGAGGAACAAAAAGAGAAAAAAAATGAATTTGTTTCCTTTGAAAGGTTAACAAAAAAAGAAACGAAAGAAGGGAAAAAAAAACAAATTTCATTCCTCGAAATTTATTAGAGATCCTTTAAAGGACTTTGGAAGGGTCAACGCGTTACGAAATAAGATAAACGAAACACAGATAGAAGAGACGTCGTCGAACGACGCGATGAAGGATGAGTCTGATTTAAAAAAAAAAAGAAAGAAAAAAAGAAAGAAAGAAAAAAATTGTTCGCTGGTCGATCTATGTATCTATGCTCGAGGCAGAATCAACGGGCGCTGGAAATAAAATAAAGAGAAGTAGTAGGTGAGGGTTGAGGGTGGTGGAGCCAATTGGATGACGGAAAGCGTTGAAGGTAGACGATACTCGTTGGAGGAGGAAACGATCTCGATTAAAAGCGCGAGGATTAACGAGAGAGCGATCGGGTAAGCAAGCAACAAAGTAACGAAGCACTAAAGAAGAGAAGGAAAGAGAGAGAGAGAGAGAGAGAGAGGGAAAAAGAGAGAAAGGGAGAGGAAAAGAGAGAATCCTCCTTGGCGCTCGAAAGCGACGCCGAAGACGAGAGTGGCTGAGCCTGAGGCAGTGGTCGTTTCCCGGGCAAGTAGCCGGAGTGGATGGATAACTTGGCCATTGTGACGAGCGATGGCCTCCAGCAAGAGTAAATGATTGCCGGGGAAGCGGATACGGTAGAGAGGGTGCCGGCGGCCCTTTGTTATTTAGAATAACCGAAGGGTTCTTCGATGGGTCCCATCGAGAGAAGCAGAAGCACCACCAACAGCACCCCTTCCCGCGCTTTCCTCTTTCCTTTTCTGCGCTGGTAATCTCTCCCTTTTCCTCTTTATTTCTTTCTCTCTCTCTTTCTCTCTTTCTCTCTTTCTCTCACTCTATCGTCGACTCTCGTTCTCTCTTTGGCCGACTATTATCGGTAATTAGAACGACCCTCGTGGGCACGCGACCGCTCCTTCGCTCGAGAGACTACCGCACGCCTTCTATTTTATCTCTCTCTCTCTCTTTATTTTTTTCTCTCCTCCTCTCTCTCTCTTTCTCTCTCTCTCTCTCTCTCTCTCTCTCTCTCTCATACTCGTAGTAACTCGTAGCGAAACGTACCGTTAACGTCGGGCGACGATAAGCGATACAAATATTTGTATCCTAGTGGCTTGCCAAAAGACGTCGTGGTTCTTCTTTCTTTCTTTCTCTTTCTCTTCCTCCTCCTCCTCCTCTTCTTCTTCTTCTTCTTCTTCTTCTTCTTCTTCCGCTTCATCTTCTTCTTAATTTTATTTGTAAAGATAGTAAAATGTTTCTGCGACTAATTCCCAAGTTAACACGATTAAGATTTTCGTCGAGCGGAGCTTTCGACGTTTCGAGACTTCCTCCTAGACGACATAACTCACATCGACACGCGATGCAACACGTTACGAACGATGTTTCGAGCAAAGTGCTAGCTCCGCAAGTGGCACCCTTTATCCGGCTTCCTCGCAAAAGGTAGGCTTTCGTTTGAAACTAGCTTCTAATGCAAAATAATGTAAAGAAAAAGGAAAGGAAGAAGAAGAAGAGAGTCGAGAACGTTAGATGGGATCTAATCGAATCGATCGTAAATCACTTATAATCTTCTTGGACTTGTCCAACCTTGTCGTGAACATTCGAATCTCCCTCTCTGTCTCTCTCTTTCACTTAGACAAATTACAGCAAGTTTCACGATTAATCTTTTCCCAACGATTCCCTCTACGATACGGTTCTTTATTTTTAGCAGAAAAAGAGAGAGAGAGAGAGAGAGAGAGAGAGAGAGAGAGAGACGAACGTCGTTTCTGAAAGTTTGCTCCGTAATTGCGATCCAACGAATAGGAAAGGAGGAAATTGGCGGATAGGAGGGAATATATCGTCGCGATGACGTCGAGAATAGCGCGTGGAAGCGGGAGCCATTAAAGTTACTCGATCGCAAGGTCCCAGCTGGGACAGCGGATTCAAAGAGCGCGCGATCCCGGACTGCGAAACGCGAGCGTTTATGATCTGTTAAAACGAGCGTTCATTATCGAACGTCGTCATCGATCGGAGGTTTCTTCCTGACAGAGCTCCGACCTTCGAAGAAGTCTCCTTCGTCGTTTCCGTCGATTTCAATTTCGTATTTTTCTAAAACGAGCCAATCGAAGTAATCGATCGGACAGTCATGTTCCGAATTCGAATTAGAGAAGGAGACAAGGCTTGATCGGTCGAATCGGTTCTGAAAAATTTCCACGTTCTTTACGTATACAATTCGAATCGATATTTTCTGAGAAGGATGAAAGTGCGGATAAGGTACTCTTATATTTTTTAACGAGCGATCATTGTGATGAAACGAAAGAAAAAGTGGCGCGTTCGTGAAAGCATTCTCTCTGAAAAGAGCGAGTCACTCGTTTCTACAGAAATATCATTGGTTCCAACAACATCGGCGAGGCTCAGAGAGATAGCCGATAGCGGGTGGTATGCAGCGGGAAGAGATAACGAGCGAGCGAAAACGCTGGACCAAGATCTATTGGAGTGATTGGCTGGGCATATCGTAAACGTCGAGGTTCGCTAGCCGAGGCTAGCCGTTGCATTTCATTCGAAATACCGGCTAATACAGGCGCGTACCGTAGCGCAGACACACAATGGAACGACCAATCCTTTTAATAGATCCTGATCAAAGACCACGCGCTCTTCGCTCTCTAAGTATCACGCTGCGTGTACTCCGAGCAGTACTCCGTTCGTCCGGTCTGTTCGTTCTTCACCGCGTTAACGATAACGCGATCCATCGAGCAAAACCTACGAGAGAGAATATCGCGATTCCTCGGGCTTTCAGACACCTAATAAATTCGAAAGAAGTAAGTATATCCTTAGTAATATCCAACTATCGGGAAACATTTCTTCTATTTGCATATCGAGAAAAGATATCGTACGGTAAGGGAGGACGATATCACGACGTCGATTCGAGGAAGAACGAAATCTAATACCACGTTCCTGTAGCATCGAGACTCTGCGAAAACTCCCGCAGGGGGTGGTTAACGGGGAGGTCAACATCTGGAATAGACGAATAGGACGCGGAGAACTGGAAACGAAGAGGGAAAGACGAGGGAAGAATCGAAACTCGGCGAGTTCGAAGTCGATAAAGCTATTAGCATTTAGACGAGCTGTCGTCGGTACGGCAACCACCTATCCTCGCCCTCTCGTTTCCACCTTCCAACCACGTATCTCTCTTCATCCTCCGAGAGACTCCTCCCTGGGCGTCGTACTCGTTTCGAGCATTCCAATGTGGCCGCGCCGTGCAACCTACCAACACGAGATCCTAAGATCTTTAAGCTAAATCTACTCGACTATCGCGTATCCGATCGAAATCGAGAAAAGACAAATATACGAATCAAATGAAAAGAAAAGAAATGACAAATATCAACGAAGTAAAGGTAACGCGCTCGATCATCCCAATAATTCATTCCTTCTTCGGCATTTGCGACTCGGTTTCCGCTTGCAAACGTCGTATCTTTGGCAAGGATACCCCATTAAAGGTATCTATATATCTATCCTTATCTCTCTCGCAGCTGTGAGCCAGAACCGTTGCCGTGGAAACTCAGCCCCGACCACGCGTATTCCGCGTACGCTTCGCGGCCGACACGTCCGTGTCTCTCCGAACGCGAGTATCTACTCGCTCTCACGTAATATCAACATGTATCACTGCATTGGTATGTACATATTGTACATATAGATGGGTCTTTCCGTGTGTTCCCGCACACGATTCCCGGCTAGAGAACGCGAACGTAGCTACGTTCGTAAACGTGGGCAAACGTAGCCGTGATCGCGCGTCCCTGCCACCGTCGTCGTCGTCGTCGTCGTCGTCGTCGTCGTCGTCGACGACGACATCGTTGTCGTCATAGTCGTCGTAGCCGTCGTCAAAAAGGTGGCGGAGGGGTAAAGAGAGAGAGAGAGAGAGAGAGAGAAAGAGAAAGAGGTATAGATAGAGAGGGGAAGGACAAGGAGGAGGACGATGGGACGCACACATCGCGCTATACAGCGGCAGTCGTTTCAGGCCGCTGAGGTAGGGGTGAAACAACCCTCTAATAGCCGGGGCGGCGCCTACATCCAACCCTAATAGCCCTATCTCACCCTCGCCACCTTCTATCCGTCTCGCTCGCTCGCTCGCTCGCTTACTCTCTCAGTTTACACGCATTCGCCGTCTCTCTCTTTCGGTCCTCCCTCTCTTTCCTTCTTCCATCCTCGTCCTTCTCTTCCACCTGCACGAGCCGCCAACCCCCTCCTCTCTCTCTCTCTCTCTCTCTTTCTCTTTCTCTCTATCTATCTTTCCCTCTCTATCCCTATCTATCTATCTCTCTCCCTCTCTCTTTCCCCGCTTTGGCTCCCCTCTCGAAGCTCGGCACTCGCTGTTTGTTTATTCGATGCCTTTTCACTCTCTATTAGTCTCCCGCGCTCCTACATTTTCTGATTAGCCGGATGTCGCGCGTATACACGCTTTACCTACCGTACCCGATTCCACGCGGCGGCTTTTCTTTGAACCGGAGGCAACGAGGAAAAGAGAAAGAGAGAGAGAAAGAGAAAGAGAGAGAGAGAAAGAGAGAGAGAGAGAGAGAGAGAGAGAGAGTCATCCGATCGATCGTGCCATCCTCCTCCTCCTCCTCCTCCTCCTCTTCCTCTTCCTCTTCCTCTTCGTCGTGTCTCTCTCCTTCTCTTTCTCTTCCTCGTCATCGTAGCGGAGTTCGCCCTCTCCAACCCGTCTGCCCGTGACCGAGCGAACGTTCCGCGTGCACGCGTGCGTGTGCGCGTTTAACGATTCCAGTTTTCGTTTCCGCAATGAGCACTCCTTTATAGGGAATGGTCAATCGCGCGGTGCCTCCGTTACTATCGAGAAAACATACAGGCGAAATCTCTCTGAGGATCGTCGATTTTTTGTTTCTCTTTTTTTTCTTCTTTCTCTCTCTCTCTCTCTGTTTTTTCTTTTTTTCGTTTTTTTCTTCTTCTTCCTTTTCTCTACCTTTCTCTCGTCGCTTTTTTTTTTCTTTTTCTTTTTTCTTTTTTTTTTTTTTTGTACTCCTGCCGTTCCTTTATATACTTTTTCTTTTTTTGCGTTTGCTTTCTTGATACAAGGATACTTATATATAACGCGTGTTGTTACTTTCGTTGTTTCACGTAAAAAACGAATCGAGCGGAGCAGCAGATGTCTTCGCAAATTACAAATTCTCAGCTAGATTTTTCTTTCCTTTTCTTTTTTATTTTAGTTTCTCTCTCTCTCTCTCTCTCTCTCTCTTTCTCTCTTTCTCTTTTTTTAGTTCCCTTTCGTAAGGGTAAAGAGAGAAAGCAAAGAGAAGGAGGAGGTATTGCGGCCCTTTCGCGTCGGTTTTTCACGTGCGGTTTCATTTAGCCAGGCGACAATATCACGAAGAATCCTCTATCTATCTCTCTCTCTCTCTCCCTCTCTTTTCTTGCACATCGTCTCTCTATTCGCCTCCTTGTTTCCCTCTTCTTCCCTCGTAGCACGTCTACGGGCCGACACCGTCGTCGGCCTCCTTCCTTTCGTTCGCCTTTCTTTGTTCCGCTCTTTCTTTCTACCGCGCGCGTAATCATCGCGAGCGCAAGACTCCATTTCGGTCCTCAAAAAGGGTTCGGAGAAAGAGAGAAAGAGATAGACTACTCTCTTACCGTTCCTGTTTCTTGCTCGGTTTGCCAGAAACGGAGCGAAACGCAAATCCACGGAGGAAAGTCGCGGTCTCTCGACGAGAATATTACTCTACGTGATTCTCTTCTTCGCTTAGACTGTGTGTGTGTGTGTGTGTGTGTGTGTGTGTATGCGCTTGTACGTGTGTACGTCTGTGCGTTCACGTACGTGCGCGTGTCCGTGTATGCGTGTACGTTTTCTCTTGCTTGTCGTACGACTCTGGTAAAAGGTGTAAGAGAGAGAGAGAGAGAGAGAGAGAGAGATACTCTGTAGTGGGCGTATGCAATCTGGTCGCCTCGACGGTCAAAAGTACCCCCGTTTTCCAGGATCTCATCGCCAAACGTCTCTTGCTTCGAGAGATCGTTTAGATTTCCCCGAGGTGTGCTGGCTCGAATCGGTAAACGGACGAATCCTAAGCGTCGGAACGACGTTTCACTATCTATCTCTCTTAGTCGAGAAAGGAATGTAGAAAATGTCTCGTCTTGTTTCGACGTTTTTCAGAATCGACGATAATGGTCGCCTAGGTCGAATTTTTTTATTTTCTTATTTCGCATTTCCCTTCTCGAATTTTGCATTATCCTGACGGATAACATTTTTATAATATCGAAAGGATCTCGAACGAAAAGGTTTTCTTAAGTCGATCGAAAATCTTTCGTCTATATCGTTTTTGATAAATTTTTAGATCCATTTGTTAACCACAGATCGTCTCGGGAAGACGTTCGCCGTAACCTTCTCGGTAATCCTTTGATAGAAATATCTCTCGAGTTGCCATCACCCCGCGCGTAGCGGGTTTTAATTGCATTTTATTATATCTACGTTTTTTTCTTCTTTCTTTCTTTCTTCTTTTTTTATTTCCCTTTTCCTTTGTCCAACCATTCATGCACTTGGCATTCTTTTTTATCTGCCTTCTCATTTTTGATACTCCCGCTCTTCCTACTTTTTCATATTTATGAATGGATTCGTGTAATTGGTATTTCTTGCCATCGTATTTGTCTTTCATCGTCGGCTGTTTGTACAAAGGCCGTTCGTTTGATTAAAACGAACGACGAACGATGCAATTTTTTCGTAGCTCCTTTCAAAGTCCAATTGGAGACGTTTAAAATTTTCTATATCCAGAGGATACGTTGATTAATAATGTAGAATATCGATGGATTCATTTCATCATCTGTTGGAAATGACAAGAAGACGAGATTCATCTTTAATTTTCTTAAAGCACTCGTCAAGAGACACAAAAACGCTCGTAAACAAACGAAAAGGGTCCAAGCGTGGCCCTTCGAACGGAAAACCACAGGAAGGCTACTAGCAAGAGTCGCCTAATTCGACGACCACGATCGTCCTTAGGGGATACGCTCACCCTAGTCCATTAACACGCTCTCCGCCGCGCCTTGCCAAAATTTAGATCGCACCTCTCTCTCTCTCTCTCTCTCTCTCTCTCTCTCTCTCTCTCTCTTTCTCTGGCCCTTTTACCGATCGTAACGCGAAAACGCCATTACATCGTGCCACTCGTCGAGGGACGTAATCCACGTTTCTTTTTCGTATTCTTTTCTTTAATTTTATCTGAAAAATTAATAAATGACACTTAATAAAATTGACATGAACAAGAGATATTTAAAAGCTGCCTATCTTCGAATCTTTCAATTTCAAACTTTCAGCATTTCAAATTTCAATCTAAAATTGTCCTAAGATATACGTCAAAGTTCCAAGAGAAATAATAATATGTAAAATATTTTCAAGGAATGATTCATTTCCTGGTCGTCGACGAGTAAGAAACGTCGAACCGATCGTGGTGACGTTCGGCGGGCCGGTTAAAAGAAAATTTAACAAAACCAAACACCGGTAGGGATCCTTTTAATTCGCGTTTACTATGAACGGCGTCACGTAATTAGTTGCCCTTTGCCGGAGTTTAATACCAAGGCAAGAAGGTGTAGGTAGGCAGACAGGCAGCAGGCAGGCAAGCAAGCAAGCAAGCAAGCAAACAGCCAGCCAGCCAACCAACCAACCAGGCAGCAAGACAGGCAGACGATGGTAGTCCGGCTCACTTTTCTCTTTTCTCTTCTTCTCCTTAGCGCCTCGTACCACGACTTTCAGTGCTCGACTCCTCGTTTATCCCCATTGCCATTGTGTCTCTCCCTCGAACACCACCCAACACCGGCACCGGCAACAGCACCAGTACCACCATCAACACCACCACCACCGTCAGTAGCAACAGTAGCAGTAGCAGTAGCAGCAGTAACAGCGATAGCAACGGTAGCAGTAACAGCAACGATCTCTTTCCTTTTCTTCTTAATCTCGGCCCTTCTTTCTCTTTCTTCTTCATCTCTTAATCGCTCCACGTCGTGCTTTCTTTCTTTCTTTCTTTCTTTCTTTCTTTCTTTCTTTCTATGCATCCAGGGAGCAACGTGTTTCGAGCCTTCGACGATCGATAATAATATTCCGTGAAAAACATCGTGATTAAGAAATAAAAGGAAAGGGAAGCAGCAGAAAAAAAGTGTGAAACAGAGGTAAGATCGAGTATGTCGATTAAAACATCGACTCGTTTCACTTGATACTCCACAAGTACTACGAATCGTAATTATTATTCGAAACAACCGCTCTTTTTCGCCAACTCGTCGTCGTCGATCGTCGAGCTTTGATGAAACGTAGAGAACAACTAAATTATTGTATTTCGACGCGTCGACGGATTGGCAGGCGATTACGATCATTTACGAATGTTGCCGAATAGTTAAGCGGATACATACGTGCAAACATGTAGATGTACCGATCTGAAAAAGAGAGGAACAGAGAGAGAGAGAGAGAGAGAGAGAGAGAGAGAAAGGGAGAATTGTAATCTAGTTTCGATGTAAAAGCCCCATTTGATAAAAATCGATAACGATCAGATTACGCGATCCCAAATTTTCACGGTCTCTCGATTCCCTTTTCATTTCGTTAAAGTGGATTTTGACGGGCGACAATTTGCGATGACTCATTTTGAAGAAATTATTTTTCTTTCCATTTTTGTTCTTTGTTTCTTTTCCTTTTTTTCTCGAAAATCAACTTGAGAATAAATTTGCCTTTCTTATTTCTTTCTATAAAAATCTCTAATAAATGTAATACGAAAGTATAATTTTACAAAACCGTGAGAGAAACCGTGAAGAGAAATTAATGAAATTTCAAATGTTTCGAATCGAACGGATCGACGAGCGAAACGTTCTAGAGATATCGTCCGATGTTAAGAGTTCGAGTTTCGTGGATGATCCTCGGTAGGCGTACCGCAAAATTTGTTCGCAACCGCGTTGCGTTCATCGATCGGGCCATCGAAAGTGCCGGCTGGTGCACACAACGGCAAAAGAGTAATCGAGCGGACGGGTGGCGTCCGCGACGACGGTAGCAGCGGCCAAGGGTGAATGAATAGCTTTGGAAGGTTAAGGTTGCACCGGATCGGACGTTTCTAAAAACGCTTTTGGTTCTTAACGAAGAAGAAGAAGAAGAAGAAGAAGAAGAGGCAGTAGTAATAGAGGTAGAAGAAGAGGAGGAAGCAGAAACAGGAAAAAAAAGAGAGAAAAAAGAATAGAAAAGCGTGCGAAAATGCGATATATGTGTATATGTATATACATATATATATATATATATACCTATGTGTATATATATGTACATATATTCGGTCTCTCGGAAGCTTCTCTCTATGTTAAGAGTATAAATTTCACAGCGGGTTGGCCGGTTGTCGATTTATCGTTGCTCGACCGACCGGAATAGGAGAGAAAAATAGGGAAAAAGAGGAAGAGAGAAAGAGATAGTTTGAGTGGAGAATAAAGTAAAGGTGGTTCGAGTATCAGCGATCGAGAGTAGCGTAAAGTTGCTCTTCGTGGCGTATAGAGCCGCGAGTAGTTTGCTCGATGCTATAATGGAGACCCCCCGCGGTAGCTTACCTGCATCATCGACTAATCACATCGGATAATAGGGAACAATGGCGGCCCTGTGAAAAGTGAAGCATACCCACCACTTACCTTCTTCCTACCCCTCGTCCGACCCTCGACGGTCCACTACGTGAATATCTCTCTCTCTCTTTCCCTCTTACTGCTGGACAGCATGGATGTGCGTGTGTGTGCGTGCGATAGAGAAAGAGAGAGAGAGAGAGAGACGATATAATCCTCTTACGCACCGAGTACAAAGTAAAATGCAGACGGCACAGGCGGCGTATTCCTGCGTGTTTCGTGCTTGGTATTACGCGTCGGCACGAGGAAAAGAAGCAAACGTTACGAAAGAGAAAGAAAGGGAAAAAAAAGGAAGGAAGGAAGAAAAAAAGAAAGAAAGAAAGAAAGAGTCGATGGGTGTGCCAAAATTTCGCCCTTCTATGATCTTCTCGGTATTGTTGGAAAATTTCTCTCTCTCTCTCTCTCTCTCTCTCTCTCTCTCTCTCTCTCTCTCTCTAACACTCTTTTTTTTGTTGTCTTACAAGCTCTCGTAGATCTTTTAAACGAACACCAATTTGAGTCGAATCTCCGATCACGAAACTCGGACAGCGGTGGCGATCGAAAACTTACCCTCTTTCTCTGTCCCTCTGTCTCTCTATCTCTCTTCTCAACTACAAGCACTGGCTGCCTGGAGGAAGAGGAAGACTGCCGGTCTTTGTCGAATCTCCGACTGAAACACGAGCTCGTACTCCAAAGGCCGCTCTCAATATAACCTCGTTATACTTGCTCGAAGTAGGTTTACGGCTCTCGAGGGTCGCCTCGATGGTTTCTCGTTACCACTCTCGGTTGCGAGCGTGTAGAAAGAGAGAAAGATAAAGTTAGATAGATAAATAGATGGATAGATAGATAGATAGATAGATAGATAGATAGATAGATAGATAGATAGATAAATAGATAGATAGGTTGGCGAGGTCGAAAAAGCACTTCGACGTTATATATAATCAAATTTTCGCCTTTCTCCAGGACAAACTCGTCGCGTTTGACCCTTTACACCTTTTGGAGAACTATTCTATCTCAAAGAGCGGAAGAAGATAAAAGAGAGAGAGAGAGAGAGAGAGAGAGAGAGAGAGAGAGAGAGGTTGCTTCGTTAGACGTGCAAGCTCATATCGATGCTTTGAGTTCCTCAAGAATAGGAAAAGAGGGAAGAAACGATATCGACGTGGTCGCGTCTCGAGAGCGATTTCTGAGGCGCGAGACCACGAGAGAGAGAGAGAGAGAGAGAGAAGCAAAGCTACCACCGAGGCGTGGTCGTGCGAGCAACCGCTGAGAATCCTATTGCATAACTCTCTCTCTTTCTCTCTCTCTCTCTCTCTCTCTCTCTCTCTCTCTCTCTTTTACTC
>NC_057686.1:499087-532161 GCF_014466175.1 Vespula pensylvanica
AAACGGGGATACGAGAACGGTACCTGGGAACGCGAACCGCGAATAATAATTGCGTCGAAACAGTCACCGATTCCCTTCGACGTTTGTTCCCTGTCCCGGCAAATGACGCTTCGCTACACGCCTACCTGTCTACCTCTCTCTCTCTCTCTCTCTCTCTCTCTCTCTTCCTCTCTCTCTCTCTCTTTTTTCTCTATCATCGCTCTATCTCTCACGAACTCGCTGAAAAGATCCGCAAGCTTCATAAAACGAGCATGCCTACTCCTCGCGTAATTAGTGATCGAGTATTCTTAAAGAGAAAAAAAAATAAGTAAATGAACAAATAAAAATAATAAAATATACTAAGGAAAAGTAATAACACCGGTACTATCTGTGCATACTTTCGAAACCAAAAGAAAAGAATTATTATTAACAAGAATAATAGTAAGAGTAATATGATTTAGACGTTTTACTTAGAAAAAAGTTAATGTCTGCGTAAAGGGAATGGAAAAAGAAAAAAAAATACAAATTAAACAAAAAGAATCATTTTCCCCTTTTATAGAACTTACCCTTTCTTTTTTCCGGGATTGCTCTTAAGTACTTGAATATATATGTATATCGTGTAGCACGATACGATTACGTACGTATATGCGTGAGGTTTCCCGCTTTCTCTTCTTCTTGGTGTGTTCGCGAACCAAAGAGTACGAGTTTGAATGAAATCAAGTATCGAACGAACAAGAGAATTAATCCTTTCCACTTGGCCCGTAACGAACGCAACGAAGCCCGGCAACGGATTTAGCTCTTGTGCATTGAAAGCCAATAACTTGGCGTTGGGTCATCGTAATGACACTTTATAAGTCACCGTCAAGCGTCTTTCATCGCTAGGAACGAATAGACGTCTCTCTCACTCTCTCTCTCTCTCTCTCTCTCTCTCTCTCTCTCTCTCTCTCTCTCTCTGTCTCTCTTTTATCAGATCGATCCCGTACCAAAATTGGTGTAAACGTGCGAGAAGACTAATCGAAAGACAATTTAAAAGATAAAGACTTTTATTCTCTCTTTCTCTTTCTCTTTAAAAATTAATTAGATTTAGTTTAGATCGTACGATCTAATACGTAAATTAATAGTAATTAGTTTAGATCGTACGATCGAAGAAATTGGCGTATAATTGGTAATTCAATAATAACATTATATTTCTCAAACGGCGACAAATGTGATGAACGTTGAAAAGATTTGACACATGCGAAAGATCAACTCCGCCCTACTCCCACCATCTCCCACCATCTCCCCGACGAAAAACGTATCGATCTTGGAAGAACTTCGGATTAGCACGAGCATGAGCTTAAACGGTGAACGTGCCGTGATCGACTTGTTTTTCCTCGTTGCACTCCTCTTCCTAAACTACCCTCGGCGTTGTAACGGTAGACGACAAAACGTATCGTATTACCAGCGATCGTTAACCACGGCATAAAGAGTTTATATTCGAGAATGGCACTTACGTGCGGCAAACGTGCGTCAGGCAAAGGTGGATATAATAATCGATATACGTAAGGGGAGAATCATTTTCTATTCTCGTTGTAAGAAGAATGGAATCGTGTTCGCAATTTAACGAACATGGGGTAACAAAATTATGCCGGCGTACGTACCGATTATTTATCCAAACTTATCATCCCCATATAAACTGTAATGAATATATTTCTTAACGTAAGTATCATCTTATCGATAAAAAGTTATCAAGCTCGTGAAGGAATCATTTTCGAATGAATTGGAAAAAGAAATCTTCGAACCGTCTAGCTCTTGCGGAAGAAATCTAAAACGGGCAAAGAAAATACGGTAATGTGAATCCAAGGTTGGAAAAGAAAGAAGAAGAAAGAGAAGAAGAAGAAGAAGAAGAAGATGATGAAGAGGAAGAATAACGTAAGACGATCGAAGAGCAAAAGAAGAGGCAACGCCTAATGCTCTCCTTCGGACTTGGGTGATACGTAAAGCCGCGCAAAGAATTAGGCTGCAAAAAGGTGGAGCACGTTCCTCTCTCTCTCTCTCTCGCTCTTTCTTTTTCTTTTTATTCTTTTCTCTCTTTCTCTCTCTCTCTTTCTTTTTCTCTGGTTTTCTCTATCTGTCTCTCTTGTTCTATCTCTATCCATCTCGAGAGGAACCACTGTGTTTGGTGTTTATACCTGCTCCTTAGAAAGGGTCGGTGGATGCTTACAAACAGGCGGTTGTCAGATTTCTTTTATCTTTCCCGGGGCATCTGTGTATAGGCCGAAGCCTCTGGCGTTACGCTCCTCTTTTCGTTTCCTCCTCGTTCGGAGCTGGTGGTCCTCCTTTTAGCTCCCCTCTTCATTTCTCGAGTCGACGTCCTCGAGTAAGGACGACGGAGAGACGAGGAAGAGAGATTCAGTGAAATCCTTTAATCGTTTAATTACCCTCTACTGGGATATTCGATATCAGAAAGAGAAAGAGAGAGAGGATTAAGAGGAAGAGAAGGCAGTATTACTTTGAGACGCCCTGATAAGAAAATATTCACTAGTTGGATCTCTTATAATCTCTTAATTACCGTAACGGATATTTAATATCAAAGAACAAGGAGCAAGAGTGACGAAAGGAAAACAGATAATTCCGATTGAAATGATTTATCGACGAAGGACAATCTTTATAAAAAAAATCAAAGAAAATTACCTTGAGCGAACGAAGAAGCGGAAGCGAAAGAAGAAGAAGAAGAAGAAGAAGAAGAAGAGGACATCGAAACGAGATCGGATCGTCCACGCCGTAGACAGACAGACCGTTCTCGCTTCCCTCTAGCAACGAGGAATACGGGGGAAGTAGTATGGCTTCCGAAGCCTCAGTGTCTATACCTACCACCTTCCGAGTAGTGACCGTACTGAAACGTCTCTCCATCTATCCAGTTCTACCTACCAACCTACCTACCTACCTACCTACCTACATTTCTGCCGATCTAGAAGACCCCGAATTATCAAACTAAGAATTTACTCATCTCTCTCTCTCTCTCTTTCTCTGTATCTCTGCCGCCCTCCTTCTGTCGAAAGCGGCATACTTAAAATCGGAAGAGAAATGCCTTCTAATTCCTTTCTTCCTTTCCACCTTTCCCGTTCTTCAAATCCGTAAACGACGATCAAATTTTCTCGCTCGAGTATTACGACGAGTACCTGTTGTTATTCGACGCAAGGATAAGCGAGAAGCGGATAATGCTCTCAACGGGTCTCTCTCTCTCTCTCTCTCTCTCTCTCTCTCTTTCTCTGACCCCTCAGGTATGCTCTCAAGAGCGTGATCTCTTGAAGAAAGAGGAGAGGAGACGGAAAAAGAGAGCGAGGCTTTAGCTTTAAGCGGATTTTTCCTCTTAACGATCTACATCGCCCCGTTTTTGGCGTTCCTCGAATTCCTAACTGAAAAAAAGAGGAAAGAGGACAAGAAAAACATGTCTTTCCATTTCTATCTCAGATTACATCGTTCTACTGGCACGATTATACGACCAAATAGCGAATTTATTGTTTTGTATCTCGGTACAGATTGGGGCTGATGTCGACGCTGATAAGCGCCCGATATCCCGTCGGTGTCTTCTTCCCGCCAACGTTGCAACATCTTCATCAGCATCAGCAACAACAGCAACATCAGCAACAGCAGCAACAACAACAGCAACATCACTCGCGTTTAGCGACGGTCTCCTCGGCGCTGAGCAATGCCGTCCAAGTCGGTGGACAAGCGGCTGACATCAGTGACGTCACAGCAGAAGCCAGCATCAGAGGAGTCCTTCCTGGTGGACCGACAGCTTGGCCGTTTCCATGGAGGCCCGCTCACGGATTGCAAACGCTCGAACATCCGTCGCCAGGCGACGTCGTTGGCGCTCTCAGCCGCGTCAGCCCTGCTTCCGCCTCCTTTCCGCAAAAGGGTGAGTCTACGAACGACTTAAATTCCAGTTTACAGGAAATAGGAGGAGTTTAGGAGAAGAACCGTAGGCTAGATACGGATTTAGATCGACTTTAGATCGAAACGCTTCGTTCGGACTCGTTAAGTGCATCGCGATCGATAAAGAACACCGGGACGTCTAATGCGCTTCGCTGGGAGACCGTGACAAACCGATGGAAATATCCAAAGGGATTCTCTCGTATTCCATTAGTTCAACCTTTGGTCCACGCGATTTACTTCGAACGAGTCGTTGTAATTTTTTCCTTTGTATCCGTAATAGGAAAGTAGTAAATTACGCTAGACTGCGAACGCGCGTGCTTTCGGCTAAATTTGTTTCTTTCTTTTGTTATCTTTCGGATATAGTCCTTTAGTCTTTTCTTTCTCGTGTTTCGGATCGAACGCGTTCGGAGTACGGGTCAAAGTCGTGCTTATCTTGTTATCTCATCTTTGATCGGGAGGAAGAACAGGAGAAAAGGACGAGAAAGGGCCTAGAGAGAAGCAAGAAAGACGGTCGAAGGGAGAACCAAGTGGTATACATACACGTATTTATAGGCGAGAACGTGTACGACGTCGAGTACGGCTTCCACGGCTTCCGCCGCGACAAACCAACGACGATCGCCTTACCCGTCGATCGTTTTGCTCTTGTCACTTCGCTCTAGTCTCGTTCGACTCCCTCGGACATATTCCGTCTAGCGATTCGGACGCGACCGCGAGATCGGTTGAACCTTATCTACGTAAATTCGTCGATTATCAAACGCGCGAGAGAACGACTCTCGACGAAATACGTTGCGTAATTTGTCGATCGAGCGATTAAACGACCGAACGCGCTAGAGATGCATTTGCACGGATACTTGATCTAGCTAGGCCAATTACGTCGATGTGAATAAATAGAATATTAATTGGCGGACTACCAATCGAGTAAATAATCAATGCGGCTAGCACCGATAGCTGGTAGATTATCGTAAATAGGCTAGCACGCACACAAGCGCGAATGCTTGGCATTTCGAGGAAATAATCCGAAATAATAGTCTCTTAGGAGGGGGTAGAAAAAGGAAGAGATAGGTGCGCTGTACGTATAGAAGAGGAGGAAGTAACGCGTAGAGTAACGTAGAGGGATGGATACGTAGATAGGGTAATCGATCGTGAGGGTAATATCGATAGGAAAGGGATAAATCGAGGATGAACGTTGTGTGCGAGCAGACGAGCTGGAGGACGAGAACGGCGAGGACCGGCTGCACCGGACGAGGAGTTCATCGAGCGGCGACGAGGCTCACGACGAGCTAGCCGACGGGGACGATTGCCAAGATGGCGACGGCGACGGCGACTCGACGAACGCAGGATTGCACGGTGGCGTGGGCGGTGGGTCGGCCGGTGGTGGAGGGGTCGGTGGAGGTGGAGGAGGAGGAGGAGGAGGAGGTGGAGGAGGAGGCGGCGGCGGTGGAGGCGGCGGCGGCGGCGGCGGCGGCGGGAGTACCGGTGGTCAGAGCAACGGAGTACAAGTTGGCCTAGACTCGCGGGATTCCGGTAGCATAAAGCGCAAGAAGAAGACGCGCACGGTGTTCTCGCGATCGCAGGTCTTCCAATTGGAATCGACGTTCGACATGAAACGCTATCTGTCGTCGTCGGAACGGGCAGGCCTCGCTGCGTCCTTGAGATTGACGGAGACTCAGGTGAAGATCTGGTTCCAGAATCGTCGCAACAAGTGGAAAAGACAATTGGCCGCCGAATTGGAGGCCGCAAATATGGCGCACGCCGCTCAGAGACTCGTCAGGGTGCCGATACTGTACCACGAAGCTTCCGCGGGTAGCGCTAGTTCGGCTGGAGTATCCGTCTCGGTAACGGCACCGCCTCAACCACCAACGGCACCGTCCTCGGCCGTCTCCTCGGTGCTCTCGCATTCCGTCGGCGTTGGCGTCGGCGTCGGGGTTGGCACTTCCTGTGCCCCGGTAGTCGGCCAAACTGCCCAACCGATCTTCTACTCTCATCACCATCAACACCATCATCATCATCCGGCTCACGTGCAGCCTCACGCCCTTCTACCCCACCAAGTGCATCCCCAACCACCCCCGCCACCGCCACCACCACCCAACGGGCAACCGACCCAATCCTCCTCGCAATAACACCGTCCGCTCTTCTGCCCGATTACGATCGTCTTCGACCGGCAGCAACCTGCAGGAATCAGCTTGAGAAACGACCACGACGATCGCCCGAGGAAGGAGGATCAAGAGGAAGAGGTGGAAGTAAGGGACGTGGACGAAGAGGAAGAGGACGTTCTCTCGGTGTCCATCGACGATGCTCGACCTTCCGACGACCTCGACGTCGGATGAGCGTGATCATTATGCCATAAAAGAATGTACTGTCTCCCCTCTCTCTTTCTCTCTCACTCACTTGTTCTCTCTTTGTTCTCTCTCTCTCTCTTACTCCTCTCCATCTATCTCTCTAGCTCTCTAGCTCTATTTCTCTCTCTCTCTCTCTCTCTCTCTCTCTCTCTCTCTCTCTCTCTCTCACTCTTGATTTCTTTCTTTGCTTCGCGGGCTCGGGACTTTTCGTGCAAACGTCGATTCGAAGCTTCCTTCTTTTTCGACGTCCTCCATGAGAGAAAGACAAATCGAGAAAGAGGGAAGACGCAACTGCAACATCGCAACGCTCTTTACAAAGTCTCTCCCTCGCGAGAGAGTAAAATGGAGGTAGAGAAAATGAGAGAAAGAGAGAAAGAGAGAAGGGAAGAGAGGGGGAGAGAGAGAGAGAGAGAAAGACCGATATACATACAAAGTTCGCGTATGTACGCGACTGTGTATATTATCGGACGTAATCTCGGGCTCTTCTCTCTCTCTGTTTGGGGCTACGACCTTAGCTACGTCCTAAGACACGGCCAGGGTTCCTACGAATATATTCTACCTGTTGTGATAAGTATCCAAACGATTGATTTTATTAAACGAAACGGTAGAGTTACGAAAACAACGAGCAGCATCTCCTTCTTAATCTTCTTTTGCTATCTTTTTTGTTTTCCTTTCTTTTCCGTTCTTTTTTTAGCTACGATCGTTTGATCTTACCGCCATTATCTTCGACAGAAAATTATATGTGTCGTAACACGACGTAATAAGCGATTTCTGCACGAGTCATCGAAAAAAAAAAAAAAAGAGAAAAAGAAAAAGAAAAAATCCCAAGTTTACTTTCCTATCTCCGAGCATGAAGATATCAACGCGATCCCGTTCTCAAGGGTACCAAGAGATATCTACAGATCGTTACAGGATTCTTTAGACATTGATTTTACGCACGGAAAAAAAAAAGAAAGAAAAAGAAAAAAGAAAAGAAAAGAAAAGAAAAAAGAAAGGAAGGAAAAAAAAAAAAGAAAGAAAGCGGCACAGCCCTAAGAACGTCGAGGCAACGTGCTTCGCTTTGTTCGGAAAGAAACGTTGAACAAACTTCAAACCCAATCCTCCCTGGTTTGTCTGCATAGAAAACGATATCACGATTGGCAGGATGAAATTGCGTAATATTTCCTCTATATCGTCCTCACGAAAAATAATTTTCTCGAGGCGAAGGGTATCCTTATCGACTAGCTCCTTTCTTCCATTCGCGATCGTCGCGACTGGGGTAAGAGAAAACGATTACAATAAACGAGAGGTAGCTTGATCTTATTGTTTGACGCGATGCGGTTTCGCGCTTTGCACGTACCCGCCTTTCTTCGGTGCTCGTATGAGAGAGAGAGAGAGAGAGAGAGAGAAAGAGAAAGCATAGGAAAGATATAAAGTAAAAGAGAAAGAAAAAAAGAAAGATAGAAAGAATGTTTTGCCATCATCGACGTCGTCATCGTCATTTCGACTACTACCTTTACCGAAGCTCTTAGTTGCAACCACGAGGGAGAACGTACGACAATGGCCGCTCGCTCTCTTTTCTTCCATCGACGCGTTCTCTCGCGGCATATATCTTCCCTCACTCTTTCTCTTTCTCTCTGTCTTTCTGTCTCTCTCTCTTTCTCTATATATATGTATATATATATATATATGCATATATATATATATATATATATCTGTCTCTACCTCTCTCTCTTTCTCCACACAGTGTTTCTACACGAGACATATCTATCCCGAGTAAGTACGCGCATCTAAGTATGTAGGTGCATTTCAATCATCCTTCTCATACCCTGCCATCGCACCTTCGACTCTTTTCCTCTCTGATCTCTTTCTCTCTCTCTCTCTCTCTCTCTCTCTCTCTCTCGCATATTCTGTACAAGCCTTTCATCCGTAAGTCTGACTTTTTCTTCTCACTCACTCACTCATTTCTCATGCTCTGTTTTAGTTTCGTTCTTTCTACAGCGTCACCCGAACCCGTCCGCACGCGATAATCTTTTGTATAGCACAGAGAGAGAGAGAAAGAGTTACCGGTATCGAAGGGTACACCACCGATTCTCTTCGTTCTTTATGTATATATATATATATATATATTCACACACACACATATATATATGTATATATCTTTATCTACCTATCCCCAAAGCCGTTTCATTTACTCGACAAATCGATCGACCGACTGACGGCAGCCAGTCCGGCCAGTTCGATCTAACTATCCATTTGTTTTTACGCCTCGTCCTCGTACACCTACCGTCGGACCACAAAATTGTTGGCGAAACCACGGGACGATATGTCAAAGCCCATTCGGCCATTCGCTTCAAAGTCTAGAGCTGCGTTTTGATTCGGACTCGGCCGCTCGTGATCGCCGCGATTCGATTCGTCGAATAAGGGTGGAACGGTGAAAAGAAGGGGGACTGATTCGCCGACGGATAAAAGGGAAAAACGAGAGAGCGAGAGAGATAAAGAGAGAATTGTCCGGAGATCGATCGATTAGATTACGTTTTTCCTTCGCGTTTAATATCCCATAGATTAGGTATCCTTCGACGGTAATATAATCCTCGTAATAGCGAACATTCGGGATAAGATTCTCGAGATCCGTTGCTTGCTTTTTCCTGGCTTCTCCATCGACCGACCAAGGAATCGAAATTTAACGGCACGCGCGTATCCCTTTCGCGCCAAAAACTCTCTTCCTTTTTTCTTTTTTCCAATCAGTTTTTTCATCATCCCGGGTCGATGCTTCGAACGATTCGACGACCACAGTTGTTAAAACGAGTCGATAACAATTCGAAACAACTCTTTGTTTTTTAGAGTTGATGGAAAGGTAGGGACAAAAATATTCCACGCAAAATACTCCCAGTGCCATGCCCGGTAAATAGAGAGTTATTTCGTATGAAAATTGTTATTGACGATTCGAATCGTTCGATATATGTACGTGTAACATGTACCTACGTACATTTTATTACATTCGGTAGAACTCCCATTGATTATTTTTTCCGTACCTCGAAACCGAGTGTATATTCAACAAAATGGCGGACGGATGCCATGTCCGCCATGTCGAGATTTTTCGAAAAGGTAAAGAACCGAGAAGGAGCCGGTCGATCGATCGAAAGTAACGTGGCCGAAAAGGATGCATTGTCGTCGACAATCTAGAGTCGAATTGCGTCGCTCCGCCCTCTTCCTACGTATAGTATCGCAAAGTAATTTAACGCGTAGGGGACCACGCTCTACCTCTCTCCCTCATCTCTTTTTCTTCATCCTACCGACCCAATGTACGGCGATCGCGTTACATTAACGAGTTTGCGCTAAATCTACGAATAAAGAAGGCAAAGAATCGAGCTTCTCGACCCTGTGATTTTTCTCGAAATCTCGACTAAAATCATGCCTAAAAAACTCGACCATTTGCTCGAACGAGCTACAAGCGTGTTACTATTTCATTCGTTTATTTCATCGATTAAAACGATTCTCTCGAGCTTTCGTTAGTCATCAAGAACCAAAACTCCCTCGAAGTTGTTGAGAAACAGAAAGAGAGATAAGAGGTGGGAGAAAAAAGAACGATAAAAAGTAAAAGAGAAAGAGGGTAGAGACGTTTTAATCGGTCGCATCGCGTTTAGTTTCTCGACTAGCAGCTAATCGAGTTAATTACCTGGCACGATAAAGCACGACGATGACGATGACGACTTCACGACAGCTGCGAGAAGAAAAAGGGCAAACGACGCAGATGACGCCTCGTCAAGCTTACTCTTCTCTATCTTTTTCTCTCTAAAACACGCGCGCGCGCGCGCTCGTTCTATTCTCTTTCTTTCCTTCTTTCAAACAACAAACTCGCCCACACAATTCGTAGTTCTTATCACACGTTTTCGATCCTTTCGTGACCGTTATTATCGTCTCCTCGGAAAGGTCCTGACCGAATAATTACTCTAATGGATATACAACTTGTTTCTCTCTCTCTCTCTCTCTCTCTCTCTCTCTGTCTCTCTCTCTCTCTCTCTCTCTCTCTATCTCTCTTTCTTTCTTTTTTTGGGAAATCTATCGGCGCTGCGCGAGGGTGGACGCCGCGCACGCCAGCCTTGCGTTAGCCACCTCGAAAGCCACACCCCTACTCGATATGACGCGATCTTCTTCACAAGACGAAACGATTTGTCTCCGCTCTTACCTCGACTCGACAACAATGTTTGTTTTCGTTTCATTCGAACACGATCGTATCGGTTATAATCGTTTATATTTGGATTGTTTTTTTGCTTTTTCTTTTCTTTCTTTTTCTTTTCTTATCACTAAGCTGTAATCGATAATTTTTCTCGATATGTATATTTATCCGTCCAAAATTTGATCACGAAAGCTTCTTTAAACTGGACTTTCCTCCTTTTGTTAGAGACTATCTAAACATAATCGATTGGAAAAAAATCCTATTGACATTGCATCAACGAAAGTGTAAAACGTTTAACATGATCCAGTTACGCGTCCCTCGACGTAAATCGTATATGTGTGTGTATATATACGTACACACACATATATATATATATATATATATATATTATACTTCGGAGAATGTGTAATGAAATATATATTGTACATACATAATACGAGATATGCCGAATACGTAATGCACATATACATATATATATGTACATATTACACGGGGACATCATTTATTTGACAAATCTTTTATTCCATCGTCGTACGACACCTGTCCGCATACAAGCGATCGCGCTCACTTACTTACTTACTTACTTACTTACTTACTTACTTACTTACTAACTTATATATGAAAAAAAAACAAACTATAAAAAGAAGGCAAAACGAACAAAAAAAGAAACAAAAGAAACGAAAAGAAAAGAAAAACAAACTCGCACAGTAAGAGCACAGTCCGAGATCTGATTCCAACGAATAAGAAGAGAAGGTTCAAAGGAAGCTCGAAGACTTTCGAGAAGGGTGGTTTCAGGGCCTTCGATGATCGAAGACCGACCCTGACACGACGACAAAGCGAACGTGCGAGAGTGAGACGGGGAATTGAGAAAGAGAACGAAAAGGAGAGGGAGAGAGAGTGAGAGAGAGATAAAGAGAGGGAGTCAATGGGTATAAGTACTAAGCACGTAACTATGAAAGGAGCCGGGGGTTGCGAATCGTCGCTAGATTAAAAAGAGGCTCCCTTTTTCGCTTGCTCTTTTATGCCCGTGCAGTAACGGAGTACGCGCGCGCGCGCTCTTGCTCGTTCGTTCGTTCACCGTTCCTCTCCGGCGGCCGCATCCTGCATACTCACCCCATTTTTACTCTTTTTCTCTCTCTCTCTCTCTCTCTCTCTCTCTTTCTCACTCGTACGTCGCTTTTTGCGTTCACCCGCGTACCAATTCGCCTTCGATATTCTCGCGCTACACGTATGTCGATTCGAAAAAGCAATTCGAGGAGTTGAAGGACGTAAAGAGGAACCCCTACGAACCCTCCACTTCCCCCAACCCCCTCCTGCCCACCATATTTCGAATCTCTCACGTCGTATCTTTATTTATGTATCTATATGTATATATATACATATATGTGTGTATATATATATATATGTATGTGTGTATATATGTATGTATCTGTGCGTGTGCTCAGAGAAACTCGAATTGCGTTTATCCTGTCGACTTCTTTTTTATTCTTTTTCTACTATTCCTTCCTTCTTTTTCTTTTCTATATTTTTACATTCTTTTTCTTCCTCTTCTTCCTTCGATTCATACTCGATAATCCTCGATCGTAGGGGGATCGATAATGGGTATTATACGGTCGAGTGTTCTTTGAAAAAAGGACCCGCGATTAGGCCAAGTTCGTGTTTTGTCGAACGAACTCGATCAGACGGAAGAGGTAGTAGGTACTTACTTACTTACTTACTTACTTACTTACTTACTTATTTACTTACTTACTTACTTACCTACCTACCTACTTATTTATTTATTCACTTAAATACGTACGAGAAGAACTCGAGAGCTTTCGTACATTTAAACGTCAACGATACGCTCTTGTGATCGAGAACGATGATAAGTACGATACGAGTGTTTCGTAAAGAGTGTCACAAAAGGGTTTATATCGAGGGCTTCCATCACCTCGATTAAATGGTAGAGAAATCTCCATGGTACTCGGGTAAGTACGTGTTATTTATTAACAATACTTATTACATTTTCTAAGCGTTATCTATAGATCGTTATCTCTCTCTCTCTCTCTCTCTCTTTTCCTTAATTACCTTTAAACAAACTAAAGAAACAATGAAGTGTTGATTAACAAGAGTCTTGGAATAACAGTTATTGTCTGTCAAGCGTAGAAGTAATCTTGGAATTATCCGACGAAAATTAATTTTCTCGACGAGACAAAAGCACATTATCCCCTTAATCGCAATCCTTCCCACCCCTTCCTCTCCCACTTCTACCTCCACCTTCAGCATCGTCCCACGTTCATCCCTTCCCCACGTCCATATCACGTATTACGTATTTACTCAGTGTTCTTGCTTATCCCGAACAATGACGAATTTTCACCACCACGGCGGAGATCGACGAACGAATCAACGTTTAATCTTCCCCGCATAGCTCGCGCGATGCATTGTTCGCCGGAACGACGCGAAATGATGATTCCTTTATCCATTCCCATGACTACACCTCCGAGCCCAACCACCCCCGTGCCCATCCATTCCCAAACCCATTTCCGTGCGGTCGTGCAACGAATAAAATCAGTCTCGACCCGGTCAAGTTATAATCGTTCGTTTTCCATTGTTTCCTTTCGATCCAAAATCATGATGATGAAGAGATAGAGGGGAGAGACGAAAGAAGAGCGAAAGAGAGAAAGAGAGAATGAACGAGTGAGTGAGTGAGTGAGTGAGTGAATAAGTGAGTAAGAGAGAGAAGGAAAGACACACGAGAGTAGGTATATGTTCGTTGGCAAATGGATGGATGAACCTGAGCGAAAAAGGGTGCCTTTGAGCTGCCGAGTTCGTTCCTGCCAGATTAATTAACGAAGCACTCGCCCGGGGGCCGGAAAAGGATCTGCGACTCCGATATCAGACTAGCTAGCTACCTAATAGACTGATATTTCTGCCCACTTACCTGTCGGCTAGCTACTACTACTTTCGGATTATCGCCGATCCTTCCTGTCGATCTCGACGTTGGATTTTCGATTCTTTCCTATCGAATCGAATCGTTTATCATCTTTCCCTTTCTCCCTTTCTCTTTCTCTCTCTTTTTCTCTCTTCAATTATCTTTTACGAAAACTTTCTTTTTACCTTAGAAATAAATAAAACGACGAACGATTACGCAGAGACGATTAAATTTTCTCAAAGTGACGTTTGTAACAACGATAATTCGTTTAAAAATTAATAGAATTTAATCACTTCGACCGTCTCTTTCCTCTCTCTATCTCTCTCTGTCTTTCTTCTTTTCTTTCTTTTCTTCTTTCTTTTCTATCGTCGATCGCAATTCTTGAAAGAGACAACGGGATTCGAACGACTCTGTCTAGTGTTAACAGATGGTACCGAAAGTCGCGCGAAGAACGACACGGCCCGTAAAATGGAAGAAAAGAGGACGAAGAGCGATTATCGGGTCGCTTCATTGAAGCGACGCACGTTTACACGACGGGATCGGGGGAAGGGGAGGGGGTTGCCTACAAAGCGCGCCAGACTCGATTCCAATCTCACCGAATAGAAACATCCAATCGTTGCGTCGTGTGCTTTCGTTTCTGAACAAAATCCTTCTCTTCTCTTCTCTTTTTCTCTTTTTTTTTTCCTCTTTTTTTTGTTCCTCGTTGTTTTTTTATACCTTTTACAACAAGCAAGAAGAAAAAGGGAACGATTACCTGCCTGTAACGCCATGAAGTCAAACGATCGTTTGCATTCGAATCGGACGTATTTATAGATTCATTATTAAGGCAGATATAAATCTATTAAAACGAGTAATACTTTTATCAGAAATAATAAAGACACAGAATACGGAGATATCGATTGAAAAGAAAATTCGTGTCTTTCGTGTCGAGTAATAAATGAAATTCGAATATTTCGAGAATGTTGACGATATCTCTTTCGTTTACTAACGCGATCCAGAAATGTTGTTGTTCGTTCTGTCTACTCCTTTATAAACGAGACTTTAATTTCGATTTACTCTTTCGAATAAAAGGAGAGAGTTCTATCGCCGAGTATACAGAAACAGATACACAAACATTTATGTAAATATATGTGTATATATACGTGTGTGTATGTGTGTATATATGTATGTATACTTACGTACTTACACCGCATATGGGTCTCGCTCGTGCGGTAGATTTTGAAGCGTCCATCTAAGTAATTGCCGGAGCTTAGGAGTGTCGAGATGGCCCGCGGGGTGGTCCCGACTACGTTGATTAAACGCGAGATAAGATAGAAGCAACGCTCCACCTTCTCGCACGCGATACCAACTGTATTTTCTTTCGAGCTCTCCAATGACACATACACGTAAACATACATATCACGTAAACGCACACAACACGCGTAAGCACACACATACGTGCGCGCTTAGGCACGCGTACTCGCTCTTTCTCTCTCTCTCTCTCTTTTTTTCTTTTTAATCACGATCAAACGAACCGGCCTGGTTAAAGCGTTCTCCAGAACGATCATACTTTTATTAACCCAGCGTTGGCCGATTTACTGAGTCCAGATTAAATGAAAATGTATCGACGATCAAACGGATAAGTGAGTTTTATTTTTAAAAATAGTAAAAAAATCTTTCAATTCCTTTTAAATAAATTTTACTGATGAAGTTTTATGATACGCGTAGAGAATAAGATCGAATACCGATACAGAAATCAATAAATTCATCTTCCTTCCTTCCTTCTAGCTTACAAAAAAAAGAAGAAAAAGAAGGAAGAAAGAAAGGAAGGAGGGAAGGACAAATAATAGAAAACATTAGTCGGACGTATCGATTTACATAAAATTCCTGAGACAATCAGCGTGTTTACTAAACGTCCAAACAAAGTCGAAACACCTCAACGAACAGCAAGAAAGAACAACAACAACAACAACAAACAAAATTGTCGAGAAGAAAAGACGTCTAGCTCGGTACAAGTTACCCTCAGCTGTTCCCTATCGTCCCATACTCTTTTCCCTTCCCTCTCTCTTTAACGCTAATAATCAAAAACGGAAGATGAAAAAAAGAAGAAAAGACATCGTCGTCGTCGTCGTCGTCGTCGTCGTCGTCGTCGTCGTCGTTCCCGTTGTTCTTTTACGGAAACGATCGATGGCGCGCGAGAATCACGGCCTGTACCTAAACGGCCGACGTACACGACCGAAAAGAATCGGAGCGGAACCCCTGAGGGAATAGCCTGCTAACGCTCCTGATGCTGCAGATCGTAATAGTAGTGGTCGTCGAAGACGAAAGACGAGAAGAAACGCATCGTGCTGTTCTTTTTATCTCTATCTCTCTCTTTCTTGCTCTCACTTTCGAAGCCCTAACTCCCTTCCTCAGTCCATTCCCTCACTCGTTCTCTTATTCTCTTTCTCTCTTTCTCTCTCCTTTTAGCTACGTCTTTATCGGTACTCTTAGCGTTAATAGAGCCGTCTACTATTCTTCCATCGGGATAAAGTACCGCGCGTTGACCCCACGTCCTACAGATAATCGAGCGAAAATAATCCCAAGAGACTCTCTGACAGCACCCCTATGGGTCCTCACGGAGTCCCGTACGAGGAGCCTTGCGCTTTTGCTTACATACATATGTACATACACGCACATATACGTATATATATATATATGTATATCGTATATACACATATATAAATCCTGCCTCTGCTGGTACTGCTGCTGCCGCTGTTGTTGCTGCTCACGACGCATCTGTTCTCTGATTTTTTTCAAAGGAAGGAACCACCGAGTCCGTACGATGATACGATGATTATCGCGAAGAATTGTCTTTTAGAAGAGGAAAAAAGGCAAAGAGAAGGTGAGTGGTAGGGGTAGGACTTGAACGAAGAGGAGAATGCGTTTCCAATTCTCAGTGTGGGTGGCTGGGAAGAAGGTTGAGAAGAGAGGAAGAGTGAATTGGGATGGGAATAGCTCGTGGGAGGTGGGTGTAGGGGATAGAAGGCAAAAAGGGTGGGCGCGCAATTACGGATTTTGAGTGACAGATGCTCGCCCGGTCGGTAGTCGGAAGATTAAAACAAGTAATCAAAGCCTAGCCACCCCGGGATGGATATGGATGGATGCACGACGGCGAGCCCCCTTCTTCTCCCTTCTCCTCGGTTCCTCGATCATGCTCACCGTCTCCTCGTCGTCCGACCTCCGCCAACGCCCTCCTCCTCTTCCTCTCTTTCTCTTCATCTTCCTCGTCCTTCCAATCGTTCTCGCTCACCACTTTCAACGTTCCTCCTTTTACAACTCCCTCCTCCGTAGTATAAGAATATCATCCTAGGGTGGCCCTACAAGTACTAAAATATTCTCTTGGCTTATGTAAACGTTGTCGAGGCGCGGTCTGACTTACATTCTCTCTACTCTCTTGCTTTATCACCAATTTGATTATCTCTCTCTCTCTTTTTCTTTTTCTTTTTTTTCTTTTTTAGGGATACAAATTTATTCTTCTTTCTTTTGCAAGATTTTACTTCTACTGTGTCAACTGGTTCATAAATAACAGATAACCCTAGAGAATTATTACACGAAGAATTATCAAAGAAATCGTACAAAACTAATGATACAGTTAATTCGACTACAGAGATTAATAATTAATAAAACAGTCGCGGGTGACGTTAAAATGGGATTTAACTTTGGTGGGGTTTAACTGTTGGTCGGAATGAAAGTTTAACGTCGAGTCATGTTCAGAGATGACGTTGTCGAGCATCGACCGAGAGCACCGATTAGAATCGGAAACCTTACTAAACTTACTGACCCACCCTCACGGTCGCGTTAATCGACCGCGCCGGACAACGGAACGCACGATTGAAACATCAAAATCCCCTGCCGTCCCCGACTAAGAGACTCGCTTCTCTAATCCGACATGTCGCTCGCGCGACGGTCCTCCGATCCGTTCAATGCGACTATGTTTGAGAATATCACGAGAATAGGATTTTCCTGAGGACGTTTCGACGTAAAGGCTAACACATCATGTTTCTTCCTTCTCTCTCTTTCTTTCTTTATTTTTTTTTTTTTTTATTTTTTTTTGACGAAAGAATATCGCAACTAATCCCTATGGTTCTATTTTTCTTCCCTTTTATTCTTACGACGTGATTGAATTTACCGGATTCAAAGGATTTATCTCTTTCACTTTTCCTCTTACGCATCTACCATCTTGTTTAAAGCTCTTACTCCGAAATACTCCAAAATATATGATAAAACTTCGATTATCCGAATGTATAGACGTGATACTTTTTACTAAGATGTTATGAAAAAATTTGCAAACGATCGTGGTATATTTGAAATTAAATTCTTATTATATTGAGATTGTCGTCGACTGAAAAATTTCATTCAGTGTCGTTAATTTTGAAAAACAAAATTAGATATGGCACGTGTAAGATCTTGCGATAGTAGAATGACGAACGTTTGCTTGGTAAGCCACGAAGGGAGGATAGGGTAATCGGGAACGGTCTTTTGGTGCTTCCTCCCGCTATTACTTTCATCGCCACAAAGAATCAAATTAACTGGTACGAGATTGCTCTTCCACTCTTCGACCATCCCCACCTTTTCCTTTTTTTTTCTATCTCTCTCACGCACGTTAATGTATGCGCACGAATGGTACGTACCTTATTTCTTCCCCTTTCTTTCTCTCTATTCAAATTTTGCGAGCCCCTGTACTCTTTCTCTCTTGCTCTCTCTTTTTCTTTCTCTCTCTCTCTCTTCGCTTTCGATCGAACCAAGTCTGTATCAACCCTCGATACTCTACGGAGAACTCTATTCGTGCCGTTCCAACGCGCCTACAGACACAATCGTACACGCATGTACTATACGTTAGGAATAGCGAATGTGCTTTTCAAAGGTATTCGTTCGGGGTGCTTTCTCTTCTCTCCTCTTCTCTCTACCACTGCCGATCAAAAGAGTATGATAAATAAATGTTTTCTTCGATGAACTGAATGCATCAGGAGTCCAATTGATACCAGAAGAGACGCAGATTTTCTACTACTATACTGCTTCAATAAAATTTGATCTTCCTTATACGATTCTTTAACCTTTTACTATATATCATCATCATCATCATCATCATCATCATCATCTGTCTTACATCGAGTCATAATAAAATATCGTACGGTATATGTGTATATACATTTGAATATATTTAAGTATATGTATGTATACATACATATATATACATATATATATATGCGTTAAAAAAATTATACGAAAATTCAATTGATAGACTCAAAGTATTCTTTGCTATCTTTCGGATTCGGTTTGATAGTTTTAGAATCTGGTTGCCAATTGGCAGGGCAAACTTCTCCGTGTGCCTCGACAAATTGGAAAGCTTTTATCAATCTCAACGTTTCGTCCACGCTACGACCGACTGGCAAATCGTTGACGCTGAATTGCCTGAGTATTCCATCTTTATCTATGATGAAGAGTCCTCTCAAAGCTATTCCAGCATTTTCCAAGAGGACGTTGTATTTCGCTGAGATTTCTTTGTTAAAATCACTCAACAACGGATATCCTAAATCTCCGCCCAACCCACCTTGCTTCTTAGGCGTGTTAGTCCATGCGAGATGACTAAAATGAGAATCTGTGGAAACGCCTATTACCTGGGTATTTACAGCTTTGAATTCTGCGACTTTTTCTGAAAATGCTACCAGCTCGGTTGGACACACGAATGTACTGAAAAAAAAAAAAAAAATTTGTATTGAAACAAATATAAGATTCAACCCTTAAATTTAAACTTAGCGATGACTTACAAGTCTAAAGGATAGAAAAAGAGAACTACATATTTCCCTCTATAGTCGCTTAATTTTATATCTTTAAAATCACCATTGATCACTGCCGTTCCAGCAAAATCTGGCGCAGGTTTTTGAATTTCTGGCCAAGGCCCTAGACATCTCGAACTAATACTAAATTTTCTAGTTGTTTCTATCAACGCTAGATTATTTGCTTTCTTTAAGGAAGATGAGATGGTGCAAGTCTGTAGGAAGAAAAATACATCTAAGTTTACAAAATATATAAGTACTACGAAATATCAAATATAAAAAATCAATACTCACCCCTTTTTGTACTTGCGTTGCAAACAATCGAAGCATCGTTGTCGTTTAATCTATACCCTTTTATTTACAAAAAGATAAATTATAGCTTATAAACAAGTGTTACAGATTTCAATTTTCTTAACGAATACGTTTCACATTTATGAGACAAGAGATCGATTAATCAGACAGATTATATAATTTGCGCTTAATTTAAACGATAAAAATGTAAATTTCATGAACTGTGGTAAAAATAATCTTGTAGAAAATATCTTGTCTTTTTTATTATGTCTTTATTATGCGTATCATGCAATAACGCATTTAAGGAAAGAGGAAATAGAACAAATTTACCATACCGCTACTAGATTTCACAAAATCAGGTTAGGTAAGCGAGTTTCGTTGAAAGTTACACAGATGGCATACTTGAGCCGATAGACAAATATATACAAATACGTACAAAGATATGATATATCGTCGGAGAAATTAAAAAAAAAAAAAACCAAAATAATAATAATAATAATAATAATAATAATAATAATAATAATAATAATAAAAATGAAAACAAATTCACGATAAGAACAATAAATGATAGTAAAATTTAATCTAATTATATTTTATTCAAATAACAATTATATAAGTCTTATGTTCATCTCTGTTGAATGTGCAAATATATAATAATAATGTACATACTGCAGTCTGAACGACAATCACTAGTTTCGTTATTACACGATGACTAAATAAACCTTAATAATCGATTGTTCTTTCATGAGTTAGAAACTGAAACGTCCGTAGAAAAAACAAGTGATGTGTTGTTAGCACCTGCATCAGTTTCGCTTTGAGAACGTTCCGCTTATTATTCCAGAGAAACGGACATAAAGATATATATATATATATATATATATATATATATATATATATAGATAGATAGATAGATAGATAGATAGAATCTCATTTTTGTTTATTCGTTCTTGTTTTCTTTTTTTTTTTTCGTCTTTAGATCCGTACTCACAAATCCATGGTCTATTATAATTCGATTACGACCATTAGCAATATAGCCTTATCGGCATTATTATTATAAAATTGACACGACGTTTTGAAGACGTCACGAAAACATAAATGATGGTTGCGTATAGCTAAAGTCTTTAAAATGGTATGGCCAAAGTGTGCGCGTCATTCTCAAAATAGCCATACGCGCGAGTACTTCAATTCTGCATTATTTTAGATCGCGAAAATTTATTTTTTTTTTCTTTTTTGTTTCTTTTTTTTTTTATTTTTTTATTTTTTATTTTTTATTTTTATTTTTTTTTTAGTTGGAAGCTGTAGCAGTTGGATTAGGAGTAGGAGTTGCCGCTGAGGTAGACTCATCCGTAACAATACGTCGATTTTTCTTTATCCTTTTCCATTCACCGTTCGTATAATTCATTTGGAAGTGCGTCTCGACTAACATCGGTACTGTTGTACCATCTGCTTGAGTTACCTCTTCTATATTCTCCGAAAGCATTACTGTCACTATATTACCCAATTTAGGACAAGGATTGTCTGAAACAAAAATGAAAAAAGATAAATATCAACCGATCGATTTACAAAAATGTTTGATATTATATAAATTTAACAAAATATATATACCTCTGGAGCCAGCCATAAATCCTAAGATCAATGCCTTCTCCGGTCGGGTTACTTTATTGGCTGTTCTAAACATTTCTTGAGCTTCTAGCATTTGTTCTCGCTATAAATATAAATCCATAAAATAAATATACAATTCTTAAATTTTCATACAACGAATTATATATATATATATATGTATGTATGTATGTATGTATGTATGTATGTATGTATGTATGTATGTATGTATGTATGTATGTATGTATGTATGTATGTATGTATGTATGTATGTATGTATGTTTGTATGTATGTATCTTCAGATATAAATTTACCGTTAGAGATAGACCCTTTCTCGTATTTGCTGCTGCATTAGTAGGTTGTGCGGTCGTTTGTATACGAATTTGTGTTACCGTCTGCGCTGGCCTAACAGTCTGTACACCGACCGGTGTATTTTCTATAGGGGATATAACTGTCTGCGTTGTTACTGGTAGTACGGCACTTGGCACTGTAGGTGTAGACGGCGTAGTAGCTGCGTATTTAACAATTAATATTACATGCAGTTAAATTTTTTATCGTATACTAATTGTAAAATATCAGATAGAAAAACAGAAATTCTTACGAGTTTGCGATGTAGTCGCGGGTATAACTCCACTTGGAGTGGTAGGTGCCACGTAAGACTGCACGGTGGGTACTGGGGCAACCGGAGTGGAAGGTGGATTAATCGAAGTTAATCCTTGAGCATATTCCGGTGTAGTAGGTGTTTCTACCGTGGCTGCATTTGTTGAAGCTGCAGCTGCTGCTGCTGCTTGAGCTTCTGCAACCTTTTTCTGTTGTTCTTCTAGTTCCATCATACGCTTTCTCTTCTTAGCTTGCGCATATCCAAGAGGTTGCTCGTTAATGTCCAATAATTTGATACCACCGTCCTTGCGACTTCTACTACTAATAGGCGTTCTATTGGACATCGAAGAGCTTGTAAGAGAAGGAGAACGAAATCCACTTGTTGGAACTCTGCTAGGAATACCTTTGAGGGGTGCTGTAATATTATAATAATAATAATAATAATAATAATAATAAAATATCAGTGATACCTCATATTTAATGTTTATATCACCTATCTAAATGCATATAATCGCTTACTTGTATCCGTCATTTTCCTTGGCATTCCTCTACTTCGTACCGGTACGGTAGGAGCTGTACTCTTTTTTAAATTACTCGCAGCATCTCTACTCTTCTGTAACAATTCTGCTCTTAAGGCTGCACTTTTTGGCTTTCTTTTTAACGTAAAGTGTTTCACTGCTGCAGGTTGTTGACCTACCACAGATACCAATGCCGTCTTATTCAAATAATGACATTCCAATGGAAGCATAGCAGGATCATTCTGCTTTTTCAATAATTTTCGTAGATCATTAACCAATTCTCCAAAAATAGGTCTATGTTCATCTAAATCAGTAATATCTGTATTTAATGATCCTGTGGAAGGAAACGTCTTCATCGCTTCGGATAGCATTGAAACCCATAACTCACTGTCCAACGATGCAACTTCAATGATCTCTTCCAACTCAACGCGCCACTATAAAAGTACAGTATTATATATATACGTGTGTGTGTGTGTGTGTGTGTGTGTTTAATTTTTTTTTACTATTTGAAGAACACAGAAAACTACATATGTAACGAGATTTAATGATATTTATTTTGCATTTTTAATCGTGTAAATATATATTAAGATATGCCGCGCAAACGAAGATAAGATATTATACATTTCAAAAACATTAGGTACCTAAATAAAATCAAATAGGCGGCGGGCTGCCTAAAATATCGTAATACAGAGAAATTTCATGACATTGTTAACTCGAGAAAATATTATAGACAAAAGTAGCAAGAATACATTATTAAAAAACATATAAATATTGAAGATACAAGGAAAAATAACTATTTATAGCGGGAAAAGTACGAACACTTACCTCTTCAACATTCCGCCTAGGTATGTGGAAGAACGAAAGAAGTAATTTAAGCTTAACTTGGGTCTGAAGATCTGGAAAACAATCTTTGATATTTCGTAAAACCTCAGCGTTCAATTGAGAACAAATCGAGCTACCAGTCCAACTATCATTTGACGTTCCAAGCTTGTTATGAAGCCACAACGACGTATCACTGTCCCTCACATTCGCCATATTGGAGTCGTTTGTTTCTCACGTGGAGTAATATTTAAATCTGATAGATGGCACCATGTTTGGATTATAGTCACTTATAGCTATAGTTGGTTATGATCTTTGATAGATTGGCAATAACACGTGTTATTATAAATTGGAAAACGTGCATTTTCTGTGTAGCACAGAATTCACCGTAAAAACTCATATATCTCGTTACCCATCTTATTTATACTTTCACTCCCGTGATATTAGACAAGAAACATTTTGGCGCGTACGCAGCAATAGTTCGCGTTTGATGATTGGTCGAGAAATCAAGGACAACGTTGGGAAATCATTGAAAATTTTTCTCGATCATCGTATCGCGTATCACGTAATATAAACTTTTGGAAGGTTAATAAATTTATGGTTATATAATAATAATTAACATAAGACGTATACTAATTATCATAAAACGCTGGCGCATTAACTGCGCATGATCGAAATATTCTATCACACTGCAAAGCGTGTTAAAGTATTTTTAAAGTTTTATTACGTTTACGGATAAGAGTGAAAAGAACAATAGAACCATTGGATGCGAAGAGGTTAAGAAAAAAAGTATATTGCCTTAATTAAGAAAAACAAAAATTATTATTATTTTAGAATGGAAAATAGCGGTGAAAGTGGCGATGATGGTGGACCTTTAGGTCCTACAACGTTTTTAGGAGGAAGCGGTGTTTCGGCTTCTTATATAGGCGTACAATCGGACGATTTAGAAGGTAGGTAGGTTAGTGTTTCATAAGACAGAATATATTTTACATATTTTAATAACATTCTCTTTAACAAAATAAAATAATCGTTGGACAATAACGACAAAGAATAGAACGGATTGTATTCGGGTTAGAGATTTTACGATTAAACGAAAAACAGAATTGTTTTTTGCATTATCAAATAATTTCTTCGCATAGTTTTGTTAAAGTAGCACAGTCATCATTTTAATCGTTTTAAATGGAATGATCCAGAAAATACAGACGATTCTAACCATGGCGGTGGAGATCCCTTACAAAGCAGCGGAGGTGGAAGCGGTAGTGGTCCCCTACGAGAGCAGGATCGTTTTCTTCCGATAGCTAATGTTGCTAAAATTATGAAACGGGCTATACCTGAAGCAGGAAAAATAGCCAAAGACGCGCGCGAATGCGTTCAAGAATGTGTTTCCGAGTTTATATCCTTTATCACATCGGAAGCTAGCGACCGATGTCATATGGAGAAACGTAAAACTATAAACGGAGAGGATATATTGTTCGCTATGACAACTCTTGGTTTCGATAACTATGTAGAACCATTGAAAGTTTATCTACAAAAATACAGAGAAGCTACCAAAGGAGACAATCCTTCGGGGACAGGAACGACAGCCGGTAATGGGAAAGCAGAATCTCAGGGTACCATATACGAGGATCAATTGTTCGCTATTGCAACGGATTCCAATGCTACTACCTCCGATACACCTGTTATCTACAGCTACTCCTCTACCGATCAGATGCAGTTCCAACTTTCTTGATCAGTGCATTTGAAACTGGTATAAATTGAATTTTTTTTATTGCCTTTTGTAGAAGACAATGGAACAAAAGTTTTCATACGAAAGAAAAAATCAATTTAACGCATTCGAGTTTGAAAAGTGAATAGCACATAGAATATTTCAAATGTTCTTTATAAAGAAATACGATGGAAGGAAATAAATTAAGAGATTTATCAACAAACGTTCCTTTACTTCATCAAACACCGGAGGGGTAGAAAAAACGTGGCCGATCTTTTATTATCCTCACTGTGAGCACTAACTTTCATTAAACTAAAATTATCTTGTATGATATCTTGAGACTTGTTTCAAGCCGAATAATGTTGAGATATGCTACTTCATCCATTTTCCTTTATTCTTTCCTTCCTTCTTTTCTCGTCTCTTCTTTCCTCTTCCTTGGACAGAATCGGCAGTAGATCGGCGTGTAGAATTCGGTAGAAAACGTTTGAAATCATTTTCATTCAGGTAATTGGGCAGGAGAGAGTAAGAGTTCATGTCCCTTTGCCGACGACGAGACTTGGCAAGACGAGTGTGTGGCTGGCTGCTGTGGCACTGGCGAAAGAAGCGAGGCTGTCTGCATTGGACCGGATGGACGCGTTTCCGTCTTCTGTTTTTCCTTTTCTTTCTTGTTTCGGGACTGCTTACAAAGGCACCAACGGCATTCGCCGCAGCGGCACAGGCATAGACAAAGCAATACACGAAATAGGCAGCAAAGTAGGCCAGCGCACAGTAACGATGGTCCGATTAGTTTCAGCTCGGGACTGAGAAATCCTTTCTCACCGGTCCCAACGAACGAAATCACTAGGCCGAGAGCCGTGGCACCAAGCCCGGCATAAAGTACGGTGTTCACCGCTGCATTCACTTCGGCTCTACGACGATTGACGCTCCCGCTTATATCGTCGTCGTCGTCCTCTCCGCTACTGCCATAGCAATAACTGGCATCTCGTATCTGCGATAAGACAATTTTATTTTACGAAGCATATCATTACGAGTTAACTTTTCGATGCATTCACATTGTCCAATCGGTTAACGAACGAATTTCATGAAATTAAATGCGTTAGCCTTCAAACGAAACGCGTTACCCTGTTCCTCTTCATCCATCTTCGATGAGCCTCGCACTGTTTCGTTTTGTAGCCATCGCCGCCGCGACAGCCATGTGGTAAATTAGGGAATAAAGGAAGAGGGGACGATCTGTTACATCCCTGCCATGCTACCTTTCCAGCTCCTTGACACTGCAACCATTCCACTTTTGGACATTAATTATTCTATCCTAAATACATCGTAATAAAAGAGAAGTGGATAAAACATAGGGGATCAGGATAAGGTCGGTAAATGAATACGTCCGATCAAAGACTATATTCTGTCTTAATCCTTTGCTATCAGAAGATCATTTGTATTCCTGTTTACACACATATACATATGTATCCAACATGAATTTATGTTTTACGACATTGATCACATGAGTAGATAATTACGTCACACATGATCTACCAGAACGAAAACGGGGGAGGACGCTAACTCGAACGGAAAATATTAAGAAAACGAAAAACGGAAGCGCAGCCGAATGATAGAAAGAAAAGAGAACAAGAAACGAAAAAAAAAGAAAGAACAAAAAAAATGACATCGTCGATAAATTTTGGCCGCACAGGAACCCCGAGTTAGAAAGTTTCTACCTTAATCATCGCAGGTAGGCGGTATCGTGAGTTATTCGAGAAGGGTTCTATCGGCGAACGCTTTCCGTTGGTAGAAATACCTCGTCGATTTTGTAATATCTTACCGTCGTTGATAAAGTGGCTGGCAAGCGAACCTGATACTTACCCCATAAACATACGAACGTGGGGGATATCGTGGTAGCGGCGGAATAAGCCTTGTGGCCAAGTTGGTTGGTAAATCTCTAAAGTTCACCACCTTACCCCCCCGTAACCGCTGCTTCTCCCTTCTAATCAATAGAGCAGCCTGCATTCCGCTCATTCACTTGCTTGTTTCATCGATCGCCAAGATCCCGACTGTCTTTTTTTCCACTTTCTCGTAGTAGTAGTAGTAGTAGCAGTAGTAGTAGCAGTAGTGTAGTAGAAGAAGTAGTAGTACGAATAGTAGTAGTAGGAGTATTGGTAGTGGTAGCACCTTTCTTTAGATTCGAGTGTCACCTTCCTGGTTGAGAATTCCTTTTCTCCTTCTTTCGAGAGTGTATCGAGCAAGTCCCACTCAACTAGCATATCCCAATTCCGATCAGTATAATTCGAATTCGTCGTCGAACTCGAAATATATTGGTATATAGGTATATAATCTAAAAAGATTTTAGAGACCGGTTCTGCCTCACAGCATTCGCCGTATCCAAATCCGCTGGTAACGAAACCGCGATAATAAACGAATGAACGAACGTACGTTAACGCTAATGCTTTCCCTCTTTTTCCTTTTTTTTTTTTTTCTTTTTCGTATACCCCTATTTTTCTTTTTTTTCATCTATCGTCATCTATTTCGGCCGAACATGCTCTACTAATCGCAATCGGGATCGACCAACGAACCTGGATGATCCGACGAACGCCTTACCGCGATATTACGGTAGACGCCACCAGACAGCCGATCGACGGTCTTCTCAAACTCGGGGGGGTGTTGTGCCGACGAGTGGTGCGGTGCGTTAGATAAAAACGAAAAGTATAGATAATAAAGATAGAAAGATAGATAGACAGATACGTATAGATAGATAGATAGATAGATAGATAGATAGACGGAAAGATAGATAGATAGATAGATAGACAGATAGATAGATATGTAGATAGATACTAACTAACTAGCTAAATACAAAGAATAGAGATCAAGAATTAGAAAAAAGGTCGGATAAAAGGAGGATGGTCTATATATATATATATATATATATATATATATATATATATGTCTATATAATATGTATATATACTCCTATATTATTACCGTGCTACGATAGCTCTAGCGTTTCGAAGTGATAGAAAAACGAGGGGTAAAGTTAGGGGTAGGGGCACAAGGGGTAAAGGACGAGGGGAGAGGGAGCATTTGCTCGGTCGTCCAAGGCAACTAAGAGGGAGGGCCTTCGACGAAAATAGTAGTAGCTCTTGGAGGATTTTACCCACCTGTAGCTCCGGCGTGGAAGTAGGCGAGATTCTTAGATCGAGGATCGAGGGTGGCGGAAAAGGGAAGCTGTTAGGCTTGCTAGTGGCGCAGGTGACCGAACCCGATGATTCCAGTGAGAGCGGTGGCGGCGATATGGGGAATTGAATGGGCGAGACAGGTGCTAGTTGTTGGCACTTCTCGACGCGTGAACGCTGCTGTCGATCGATGCCCGTATGGAATTGGGATGATTGTGGTGCTTGTGCCGCGAAGGATGGTGGGACGTGGTGTTGGTGTTGGTGTTGGTGGTGGTGGTGGTGGTGTTGGTGTTGGTGATGATGGTGGTGGTGGTAGTGGTGGTGGTGCTGATGCTGATGCTGATGCTGACGAGCGAACTTGTTCGTTGTCGTCGTAGATGTTGTTGTTCTTGTTGCAGTTTGATTCGTCGAAGTTGTCTTGGTTTTTCCTATCGTCCCTAGGCCACCTTCGGCCCCACGTTTGTATAACTGTAGACGCTTTTGCTTCCTCCGACTCGCGATACTCGCACCACCTGCTGCAGCGTACATCTTTCGGCATCCACCTTTGGTAGACCTTCTCTAGTTTTTTTTTTGCGGTCAGTCTCTATTTTTTTTTTGCTTTTTTTATTTCTCTCTATATCGATCGGAGAAATTTTTAATCGATGTCCATTTCTTTTACTTCTTATTATTAAAGAAACACTAGTTTTGCCATCCTTCTGTGATCTCTTTCTTTGTCCTGTTCCTGCTTTCTCTCTTTTTCTCTTTCTCTCTCTCTCTTTGTCTGCCTCTCTCTCTCTCTCTCTCTCTCTCTCCCTCTCTCTCTCCCTCTTTCTCTTTCTCTCTCCTGTCTCTGTAAAGGTAAGAAATGTGACGGAGCTCCGCCCGATATCGGCGTCCCTCGCGTCTTTTTTTTACCTACAACTACTTTTTACTACTTCGAGATGAAGCTTCGTTTCTTCTTCTTCTTTTTTTTTTTTACTTCCCTCGTACTACTCGTAAGTTTCGCGGAGATTTTATATGATCAAGTTCATGGCTATGATCACTTTATATAAAGTTTTTATCAGTTTTCTTCTACGTTTTTCTTCAATCGTTCTCGAATTTCATTCGATCATACGACTAATTAACGAGAATTAATTTATTTACTCTTCGCGATCGAATAGTACGAAGAACATTTTATACTCTGCTCATTCTCGAGAATTTTATTATAACCAAGAGGAACATAACGCATAACGAAGAAACGTAGTGATTTATTACTGACATGTCGTGGGAAAAGAAACGTGACTCTCTAGTATCGGTTAGATCGTTAAAGATATTTGAAATATTAACAGGAATAATAGTCAAAGGTAAAGTTTCTATTCGTCTTGGTCATATTAAAGAACATATCGACTACATTTCTACGAACAAACGAACGAAAGAATGTATGTACGTATGTATTGTATTCCGTTCAACCATCTATTAAAAGCCGATTAAATGTGAAAAAAAATGTCTCATGTTCAATCGAAAATTTTTATTCTTACATGCTCGTACGTACTTACGTACGAATGTACATATATACATACATACATACACACACATGTACATCGAACTACGTGGACAGACACACACTGACAAAAGCAAGCGAGATGCAGATTTATTTTTTTTTATACATTCAAGCGAGTTGCTAGGATAAATTTTGTCGATGAATTGATGAATGATTTGATCTCTTCTTTTTATTTTCCTTTTTTTTTCTTTTTTTTTCCATTAACAAATGGAGAGATGTAATGAATGTTGTTGACCCTTGCTTGTTACATACTCACATTATATCTCGTAGTTGGTACAAGTGTGATAACATTTGTACCAGGATACCTTGTTGCTAAAGACTAGACCTTCGATACGAGAAATTTCGATCTAACTTCTAAGAAGTCATAGATTGTTAACTACTTTAAACAGGAGAACTATTACTTCATAAGGACTACGTTGCGAAGAACCTATCTAAGAACCGACCGACTCGGAGGAGATAGAGAAGCGTTTAGAATAAAATAGAATATTTATTTATTCGCAAGCTGTCATCCTAATTTTGAAATCATCTAGAAAAATACCAAGACTACGTGTGTATCTGTGATTAAAAATCGTGGTAGTTGTGATAGTGGTTGTGGTTGTAGATAGTATCGGTGCATAGTGCAATCTACTTGCGTCGAGAAAATTTAGATAACGACGTTGCTATTTTACTACAAAGGAAACCTCGAAGGAATATCCCTAAATTGTTAATCGAATCTTTCGTGAGAAATTATATATGTACGTACATACAAAAAGGAATAAATATTAAAAATAATATAGAAATAAATATTAGTTTTCGATTGAAAAATATAAATGATCGATCGTAATTCGATAGATCGTTTCGAATTGACAGAAACATGCACGTGATTCAAAAAATCGAAGTTGACAAGGCCGAGAGATATGCTGATAAGCTACACGAAAGGACACGTCCGTGTCGCGTAAATGTAAAATCGCGTAATACATAAGACACGTGTAAAGTTTTAGGAACTGAAAAAAAAAACAAAAGATAAAGAATAGATAGGGAGAGAAAAAAAAAAAGAAAAAAAAAATTGACGACGTGTCCTTCGAACGTCATATACCATCGGAAGTGCGCGCCATCGACCTCGTTCGAATGGCTGCGTAAGATTCTCCACTGCCAGCTCATTGTCAGCCGTTTTTCCCGATACGTTGGACGGCCTCGCAGCATCGATTTAAATGGCGCGGTTGCTATATTACAAATCCTTGAGAATCGAATTTAAAGTGAAGAACGAAAAAGAAAAAGAACCAATAACAAAGCAAACGATTTGAAACTTAAATCTTATAAACCTACAATTTTGAATTTGGAGATATACCTTTCTACCTATGTGCATGTCTACGAAAAAAAAAGCGATAAATAAAAAAAAAAAAAAATGTTAGAAGGGACGATAGAAAAATCGAATGGAATAGAATTTTATTTCTTCGAGATAGAAGGAGACTGTCGGTCGTCAGCACAGAAACGTTATATATAGGAAACTTTTCGTTCGACACATGCCACGATGCGTGCTTCAATAGAACGAAAAATGAACAGAGTGAGAAGCTCTGGTGACGTAAGAACGCTGGGAAAGAGGAGGAGGATGGTGAGCTTTAAAAGAGGCCAGAGGGGATGAAATAGAAAAAAGAGAAAGAAAGAGAGAAAGAAAAAGAGAAAGAGAGAGAGAGAGAGAAAAAGAGAGAGAGAAATTAGGTGGTGGCACCACGCACGTACACGGATACGCGCGCGCGCACATGAGTACACGAGTAAACTACGAAAGCGAGGTGGACCAGAAGAATAAGAATAAGAATAAGAGTAAGAGTAAGAATAAGAATAAGAAGAATAGCATTTGTTGGTCGTGTAAAAGAGCAGTAATACGGTAGTGTTGGTGGTGATGGTGTGGTAGTGGTGAGGGGGTGGTACGAACAAGTCCGTGGAAGAAAAAACGAGAAGAAGAGAATCTACTATAGCAGCTTTTTGTTCCGGTGAGAGTCGCATGAAAAGAGAATCAAAGGCTGACTGGTGGCCCTTGGCTTTGATATTATTCTTTTTTTTTTTGTCGCCCTCCTTTGTCCTGGGACACATAGTCTACATGTGTATATATATATATATATATATATATATATATATATATATATCTATTCTTTATCCACTCCCATTCCTCCCCTTTCTTTTGCTCCTTTCTATCACTCTCTCTTTTTTCTACCTCTCTCCCTCTCTTCCTCTTTCTCACTCTCTCTCTCTCTCTCTCTCTCTCTCTCTTTCTCTCTACAGTGTTTCCCTCTTCCTCTCTTTACAATTCTTCTTTGTACGATTTTAGCGAAATAAAAGTTTTCTGATAAAGAAAAAAGAAGAGAAAGACAATAGGGGCAACGACGACGATGAGACGAAAACGACGAGGAAACGATGACGACGAAACGACGACGACGACGACGACAACGACGACGATGATAGCGAGGCACATAGAAGGCTACACTTTCATTATTCTTTGCTTTTTTCCATTCACGTTTACGTGAACACGTATGTGTGCGTGTACATGTACCTTCACACATACATTATATATATATATAAAACATATATTTTATATATACACATATAATATATATATATATATATATATATAACTACAGCAGAGAGAGCATCGATGGAGGCTGCAGCGGCAACAGCAACAGCAAAGCGGGTTTTAAAGTCAGCCAGCAACACCGAAAAACTGCGCGTACCGACGGCTCGCGATCGAACGAGAAAAAGAGAGAGAGAGAGAGAGAGAAAGAGAAAGGGAAAGAAAGAGAGAGAAAGAGAGAACGAAATGTTACACCAGTCCGTTCGATCCACTCTCTCTTTTTCTCTTCCTCCCATAATATTTTTATAAATTTAGTCATCCTTACCCTCTCTCTCCCTCTCTCCCTCTCTCTCTCACTCTTTCTTTCTTTCTACCTCTCTCTCTCTCTTTCACTTCCTCTCTCTCTTTGTTCCTTTTTTATATTATCCAGCTTCCTTTTTTTATCTTCGATGTGTCACTCGATTCACAGGGGTAGATTGACAGTAGTAAAGACCAACGATGAACGCGACATATTCACGGCACGCACGTGGTCACTCTGTTGGAAGAAACACGCACACATATAGAGATAAAAAGAGAGAGAAAGAGAGAGAGAAAGACAGAGAGAGAAATACACACAAATATACACACAAACGCGAAGGATCGGTCGAGACGCGCGCGTATTTAGCGAACAAAAAAGAGGAGAGGGCGAACGAGCGAGCGAGCGAGCGAGCGAGCCAGCGAGAGAAAGGGAAAGAGAGAAAGAGAGAGAGAGAGAGAGACAAAGAGAGAGAGAGAGAGAGAGAGTAAGATGATTAAAGAGAAACACGTACGAATTTCGAGGATAAGGGTTGTTCGTCCAGCACGTTTTATATATCACGTAAACCGTTTATATGTGTTCTTAATTGCGTCTCTATTTTTTTCGGAAAACTATGACGATAACAATGACAACGACGACGACGACGATGACGACGACGACGACGACGACGACGACGACGACGACGACGACGACGACGAGAGAGAGAAAGAGAGAGAGAAAAACTCTTCCTTCCTATCTCTTCATCGCGTATACGAGTTAGCGACGAACGCGCTCGTTTCCCCAACCGAACAAAACCACCCCGTCGACTGGCGGGCAAACTCGAGCGCGAGCAGGTGCGCACCCCGTCATCGTTCCTCTTTTTCCCTCTCTCTCTTTCTCATTCTCTCTCTCTCTCTCTCTCTCTCTCTCTCTCTCTCT
>NC_057686.1:532301-587675 GCF_014466175.1 Vespula pensylvanica
TCTCTCTCTCTCTCTCTCTCTCTCTCTCTCTCTCTCTCTCTGTCTGTCTATGTCTCTCTCTCACTCTCTTTCTCTCTCTACATGTATCTTTCGTCCGCGACGCGTTACGTTAGCCTGTTCGATAGATGATTGCGTTTAGATATATCGTAAAAAAGAGAGAGAGGGAGGGAGGGGGAGAAATTTTAAAGGTCAGCAAGAAAATTTCAATACATATATATATATATGTACGTATGTACGTATATACAATATATATATATATATATAATATATATATATAATATATATATATATATATATATATATATATATATAAGATCGAAAATCAGATACAAATAAAACACTTTGAGTGCATTGTAAGTACAAAACAATATATATATATATATATATATATATATATATATATAATTAAATTAACAATTAAAAAAAAGTAAAGACAGAGAAAGAGAGAGAGGGGTGGGGAAGAGAAAAGAGGAAATTTTTTGGTGATTATTATAACGCCTCGAAAACATTCGCATCGCATTGGAGAATCAAAAAGTACATAGAATAAAAATTGAGCATTACGAGAAGAAAAAGAGTTAAAGAGGAAAGACAGATAGAAAGAGACAAAGAGAGAGACAGAGAGAGAGAGAGAAAGAGACAGAGAGAGAGAGAGAGAGAGAGAGAGGATACATAAAAGTAAGTTTGTGTAGAGAGTTGCTACGCGCGTCTCGTAAGTCTCTCCTCGCCTTCTCTATACACTTTGGTTGACCCGCTTTCGCACTTACCCTACCGTACACGCCACCCCCGACGGTTAGATTATCTCTCGCACTCGACCTCCTCCTCGAGTCGATATCCCACGGTGCTCCCTCGTCGCTCTCCTGACCTTTCACCTTTCTCGACGTTCGCCCTGCTTTTGCGGACCGGCCGAAAAGAGCGACCTACCTTATCGGCTCGCTCGAGTTCTTTCCTTGATTCTCTTTTTTTCCTATCTTCCTTCCTTCCTTCTTTCTGTTTCTCTCTCCCTCTCTTCCTCTCTCTTTCTGTCTCTCTCTTTCTCTCTCTCTCTTTCTCTCTCTCTCACCCACACTCTCTCTCACACCAAAGCCCCTACTCTTCGATTTTCCCTCCTTTGGCTGGGCTATCCGCTCGTTCGAGCGACCTTCTTACGCGAGATGCGCGCGTATGTGCGCGGAAGGGGTGGACGAACGACGATATATAAGTATGTTTCAAGATACTTTCTCTTATCTTTCCCTCTCTCTCTCTCTCTCTCTCTCTCTCTCTCTTTGTCTGTCTCTCTGTCTTTCTCTCTCTCTCTCTCTCTCTCTCTCTTAATAACAGGCTTCGATGATTCTCTCAAAGAATACCTAAAGTACCTTTGTCTTTCAAAAACTCCAATCCGTCTTGAAAGATCCTTTCGATCGCTACGCTAGATGTAGCGAGCCGCTTGAACTACATTGTAAATAGGTTTCACTGAGAACACAAATCTCTCTCTCTCTCTCTCTCTATATATATATATATATATACATCTATCTATCTATCTATCTATCTATCTATCTATCTATCTATCTATCTATCTTTTTCTTCTTAAGTTTGTTACAATTAAAGCAAAATCTTGTCAAATCTATTATACTATCTTCCGATAATCTGTACGATTGATAGTAATGCAATAAACGTTAATACGACATCGTTTATACGTATATGAAAATGTTATACTCTAAGTAGTATAACTGTATCTATGGTCTTCCCCATTTAATGAAAGTAGTCTGTGTATCAGATGTGAGGCTATAGTCAGACACAGTAGATCATACACATCATTGGTACGACTACAAGTCATTCTTACGTATAATGTATATCACGTGATATGGAAAACAGCTGGGCTAGCTTTACCGCTCGTAATACATCAAAACTTTGCTCTCAGATCGTCGGCTTGTCCAAACGAGTTATGCTCGAAATTTTAATACGACAAACGAATCGTGAAGAGAATAAAATTCTAATGCACGTAAATAAATGTCTTGGGACAAAGTTCGATTATTAATAAATACATGTTAAGAATGAACGTACGTTCGAAAAAGCTCAGTCTTTGTGTGATTCTTTTATTATTAGGCGTAATATATTTCTTTTCGAGGAGATCTTCCATTCTAGACTCGAATAATAAGGATGTAGTCTCTCTTAGATTATTGCTCGTTGCTGCTATAAAGGCGGCTGAGTTGGGTGGATATGAAGTCGTTGCCGTACACGATCAAACTAGCTTTAACATTGAGAGTAAAGGGAAAACTAAAGAAGGTAACGCTTATTATCTTAAAAAAGAGATACGTTCTTCTTACGTTTAGAATTTTAACAAATCATACCTTTCTTATTTTAACAGGTGAAAATGATCCAGTAACGGCTGCAGATTATAGGTCGCACTGTGCTATGTATAATTCTTTGAAAGATGCATTTCCAGGCGTTACTGTGATATCCGAAGAAGCATCAAAAGACTGTGATAAAGTAGTTGTGCCTGATCTTAGGAATTCTTTTAGCAACCTAAAAGAATATGATATCGGGGATGACTTTGAAAATATTGAAGATATCACTATTTGGATCGATCCTTTGGATGCTACAAAAGAATTTACAGAAAATTTATTACAATTTGTAACGACTATGGTCTGCATTGCCGTAAAAGGGAAACCTATAATAGGTGTTATTTATAAACCATTTGAAACAAAGAAAGACCGCAATTTATATTGGACTTGGACCGATCACGGAGCGTCACAAAATTTGTATAATTTACCAAAGGTAATGTATTTATAATAAATTATCCTTGTATACATTTGATTAAAATATCTTTTTTTGATGCAGCATGAAAATAAGTTGCCAATTTTAATTGTATCGCGGTCACATGCTGGACAAGTTAATAATGCTTCCAAAACTGCTTTTGGTAGAAATGTTCAAATTGTTTCTGCTGCAGGTGCAGGTAATATATTTCGTAAATTGTACGTAGAAGAACAAATGCTACGATGTTCTGTGTTATAAAAAAAAATGCAATTTATGTTTAGGTTACAAATTCCTAGAGGTAGCGGTTGGAAATGCAACTGCATATGTTCATATGACTGCTATCAAAAAGTGGGATATATGTTCTGGTACAGCCATTATCAGGTATATCTTAATATAAAATATAGTAAATATAGTAAATAATTATTTTGCAAAATTAATTTAATTCTCTTTTTACATATAGTGCTCTCGGTGGAAGGACTACATCATTATTTGATGGACATTTAATTAATTTTGATTCTACTGACACTAAAGTGCTAACATCGGGTCTTTTAGCTACCATGACTGATCATAATTGGTATTTAGATAAATTTTCAAATATACAGCTAAGATCTTTTATTTCATCTCGATGATTTTTTTCATTAAAATCTAGTCATAATTTCGTGTATCAATAAGATAATTCGATTACTATTTTTACCCTTTCTGCAACAGCTATTTTAATAATAACGAAAAAATATTCTTTGATGTATATTGTAAATACAAGATTTATACATACATACATACGTACATACATACATACATATATATATATATCAACATATTTCGAAAAATTAAAATAACTAAATTTCTGAATTATATGTGTATATAAATAAAAAGAAATTTTTTACGATTATAAGAATGAATACCTACTCACTACCATTGTTGATATGTAATATAAAATATCGGAAAAATAATATTATCAGATAATGTTAAATAATAATTGACGTATAAAACATAGAGTATTTTGAAAAAAAAAAAAAAAACCGAGTATTATCAATAAAAATAAGATTTGCAGAAAATTAAATAGTCAATTGCAATCAACATATATCTCGAGCGGTAACGTACACGATTGGTCGTTAACTGTGAAACTCGACCAATTGCTTTCGTCGATTCTGCGTTAATAGTGAATCAGTGATAAGACAAAATGGCGGATGCATTTTATGTTTTATACCTTTGACGTTTCAGTCTATGCCCTATGTTCCACTCTATCGTATTTTATCAAGCTTTAGCATATTGATGCAAAAAGCTTGCCCTTCTAAAACGTATCAAGTGAAACGAGTCAAAATTTAAAAAAAAAAAAAAAACCGAAAAATGAAAACTGTTAATGTTAAACCGATGTTACGTTTTTAAATAAGAAAGAAGAAAATGAAAAATACAAACAATTACTGCATTCTGCAATGAACAGCGGTTATGTTTTCCAATGGAAAGTGGTTTAACGACAATGGCGGGACTATCTCCGTCGAAAGTAAGTTATTAATATGTCACTTCTTTCCTGTCTAAAGAGAAAATATGTATATAATATTTAATACAAATATCGAGGAAATTTTTCGTATTAAAAATATCAATAGCACGAGTAATTATTAAGGACATAAATAAATGTAAAACGATAAGATCTAGCGTAGTCCACGTATTAGACAAACCTTCGTGTCAAATCGGGACGCTTATTTCATTAATTTTTTCATAGATTATTTTAAGTTGTCTTATGACCTCGGAAATACTATTAACGATTATTTATATTTATTGGAGGTACATTTTAAAGAAAAATATTGTCAAAATCAAAATTTTCAATCGTTCGTAGTATTATATTTATTTTCTTTACTTATTTTCTTACATGCTTATAGTCTGACAACTGTTTAAAGTTTGCCCTTGATGATTCATACTTCCTATTAATTTTTTGTGATGGTATATTTATCAAATATATATATATATATTACATAATTTTTAATAATTCAGATATTGGATGAAATTAAAGAAAAAAGAAAAAAAAAAATAAGCGAATAAACGTATAAATGTGTGATCTTGCACATTTAATAGAAATAAATAAAATGATATTTTTATCATTTTAGCGACGATTACAGAAGGAATTAATGTCATTAATACGTGAACCACCACCTGGTGTCAGAGTAGATGGTGATTCAGCTGGACAAAATTTGACACAATGGATTGTACACATGGAAGGTGCAAAGGGTACTTTGTACGAGGGTGAAAGATTTCAATTACAATTTAAATTCAGTTCCAAGTATCCCTTTGATTCGCCGGAAGTGACATTCATTGGTAATATACCAGTTCATCCACATGTTTATAGCAATGGCCACATTTGCTTATCAATTTTAACCGATGATTGGTCACCTGCACTCAGCGTGCAAAGTGTGTGCTTGAGCATTGTGTCAATGCTTAGTAGTTGCAAAGAAAAGGTAAAAGATCAATTAGATACATCCAACAGATACGTATTAAATACCATATAACTTTTAGAAAAGGCCACCGGATAATTCTTTCTATGTGAAAACCTGTAATAAAAATCCAAAGAAGACAAAGTGGTGGTATCATGGTAAGATAAATTTCTTCAAAAATCAATCATAAAGGAAGAAAGCATTATATGAAACAATTTTGCTTCTTCTTTCGACTAGATGACAGTGTCTAAGGGAAAGGTCCGTACATAAATCCTCAAGTTGCATATGTATGGGTATTATTGGACCAAATGGAAAGAAATTTTTCCTGCGTCTTAAAGGAACGATAAAAATTTTCACATTTAAATTGCTGGGATTTTAATACATAGCTGAAATATGTAGGTGCATAAGCTAGAAAAGTGACTACGGCTTTATGATATACTTACGACCGTAATAAAAAAGAAAAAAAAAAAAAAAAAAGAAAAGAAAAGAAAAACGGCAATTTAAAGTATCGAAGTCGCTCGGTTACGAATTATTACATTGTTAATAATAATGAAATGTATTACATCTTAGGGTTAAAAAGGAAAATATTAAATTCATAATGCTAAGAGAAAAACAGTTAAAGATAAGATTTAGATTAAAAAATTGTGAAATTTGTTTCTTTTTCTAGAGTAGCAAATCTCTGTCTGTCAATACCAATATAAACGTATTAGAAAGGATCTCTTATCATTATGTAACATTAAAGCTGTGAAGTGATCACGAATTCTATCGCACGATGTAAATTCTTTGTTTATTATATTTAATCGCAAGCATGAAAAAGGAAAGTAATCGAACGTTAGTCGTATTAAAAAGAAAAAAAAAGGAAAACCGAAAGAAGCGCAAAAAATAATAGGTGTTATGTGAATCGGAATGTAAGTAACACGGTATCAAAAGGTATTTCATTCTTTTTATCTCTTACCCCAATTAAAGGAGTTTAACATTATCGTTACGTAATCGTTGTGTTACCTCTTATCTTTCATAAAGTAGTATTAACAAGCGTGATCACGACTTATCTCTGTGCGACGATTGGTTTAGTTTGCGTTCGATATGTGTGTAGTCTTTCCTGTATAACGTTTAAACGATGTTTACGTACGATAGCTCTTCATATTTTAGTACGATACGGCACGCGTGTTTAACGATCTTTTTATGTTACATATTTTCTATCAATTTAGCGAAGACATAGTGTATCTTTTTTCATATTAAAAATAAAGTCTACTGCTTTACGTTATAATATACCGATATTATGCATTTCCATGGCTCGTCATCGAGAGAGATAAAAATGTGAAAGGAAGTATATTCCGTCAAAAGTGATCCCTTTGAGTTATCAAAATTTAGCTTTCGAAAATTTCGTTTTCGGTCTCGGAATATCCGCACGCGCGCGTGTGATCCAAATGGTCTACATAGCGAATTCGAATGGTCTATATAACGAATTGAACGCGGAAGCGAAATAGTCACTGTCATGTTTACGGCTCTCGATGATCGAACAGCCAACGGACTTCGTTGAATCGGGTAGACGTTACGAAATCGCACGTTAAATTCGACGAAGAGAAAAAGTCGTGAAGACTCAAAATTGTAAATGAAAAAAAAAAAAAATGATTAATCTAGCTTCGTTCGATTTTCAAAGAATTAGCGAACGTATTCATCATGATATTTGACCAAGCTTGTACGGTCAGCGATAGATAACGATCTCTACATTAATGATTCACGATATGATATGATACGATACGATACGATACGATACGATAGAGAGAGCAGAGGAAAATTTATTCGAACGAAATTCAAGATGTCTCCAAGTAAAAAACGATCGATGCTCCTCTGCTGTCCATCGATTTCATCTTTGTGCTACAAAAATTCCATTATTGTAAAAACGAATATATGTCCGACGACAATTGAATAAATGCAGTCGCTGAAACATTTTTTATTTTATACGTAGTCACGTAGGTACGTACGTAGATGCATGCATACATAGATACATAGACACGTTCATCGAAGGAACGAACGGCCAATTGATTTTGTTGAGGCAAGCAAAAACCTTGAAGCATATATCTAATCGCAAGTGTATTGGTTCGAATGTCGGTCATCGCTTTAATTCTTTCCAAGAACAATTATAAATCTCATCATTGAAGGACAATGTCGATAAGAATTAAATATATCAAAATTAAATAAAAATGGGAATGCTATCTTTTCTCAGAAAATAAAATCATCGTTAATCGGCCTCGGTTCGATGGAACGGTTCGAACGTTCGATCTGTTGTATCGTCAAGGAAACAGCGAAATTAGAAACGCAATCTATCGTTCGCTAACTTATTTGCAAAGTGTTCACGTTCGAAGTCGAAGATCGGCCATTCTATGCTTCTAACTCGTGCGTGATACACTCGAGGAGAGTCTCAAAGAAATCTCGCGTTGTCGTTACACTCGTTTAAAAGGCATATCGAGAGAGAGAGAGAGAGGGAGGAAGAGAGAAAGAGAGGGAGAGGGAGAGAGAGAGAGAGAGAAAAGAGACACGAGTCGACCCGCGCCTGGAAACTACACTCTCGTCGAACTAAGTGGGGGCAGTTCGGGCAAGTTTAGTACGAATATCGATTCAGTCTCGCGCAAACCACCCCCGTGTGCCGATGCTTCAGCTCCACCTTTTGGGGGAGCTTTTTCCACCTCGCTTACGTCCGACGACGCTCGTCGTTATAAACATAGATTCGGTTAAAGAGGGAGGCGAGTACGAGTTAACGAAAGAGAACGAGAGAGAGAGAGAGAGAGAGAGAGAGGGAGAGAGACGACACGAGAGCTTTCGCGAATAGTTTTCGTCAACGTTGAACGCGAAGGAATCGTGACTCGATCGTGAAGAAAAAAAAAAGAATATATATATATATATATACATATATATATAAAAGCACATCTCAATTTCAACAAAAAGATACATACATGCAAGTTCGTTTCTTTCCATTGTCAAGCATCGGTCCATGAAATGAGACTAATGTGCAAGCTCGTCGAAGGATAGTAGGAGGAGGTGGGGTGAGAGGGTGATAGGATCTCAGACGAGGGTTGAAGACACCGAAGGAAGCTTTTATGTCTCTGGTTAAAGCGAAGCCTTAGAACGAAGAGGACACGACGGCGGTGACTCCGTCTGCGACGACTCCCGCCGATCGAACATGTCGCGATTTCACGAGGGACGGACGAAATCGTGTTTCTACTCTTGACTAAGTATTCCGAATATACGAGCAAGACGGTGGTGCTTCGATCACCGAGAGACATCAAGAGAGACATGTCTTCGATATCAGCTCAAGGCGTCGTCGAGAGAGCCAGCGCCGAATTGACCAAGAGGATCAACGGCTTGGGATTGAGGACCTCGAAGCATCATGGTCGGTGAAAGTTATCTTTTATTACTTTTTTTAACCCTAATCTTCGAAAGTCTAATCCCTCATCGAGTTATCCTCTCACCCTCTCAAACTCACCCCCTCGACAAAAATAAGAAACGAATGATCGCTCGCGAAACAGATCATTCGTTGCAATTGCAACAAATAGTTATTAGCGTTCGTCGAATCAACGTCGAATCATTCGTCCGTCCGAATTTTCGGCTTCGACTACTTTCGACGCAAGCTTCGGGATCGAATGCAAGCTCTTCGTTTTCGTTTTCGGTGGAGAATTCAACGTTACGTAATAAAGTGCAGATGTTATGCCGGCGATTGTAAAGGTAGTTAACTAGTCGCGAGTCAACGCGTTTTCTCTTTTTTCTTTTTTCTTTTTTCTCTACTTACACATAGTAATTAGAAACTTTAAACAATTGGAAGAAAGATGAGCGGGGGAGGAGAGGGAGAGAATAAAAAAAAAAAGAACGCGTTTTATAAGCGCATACTACGCGCTCAACTTTTCCATATCCTATTAATTTTTCACTTTTCATCGTCACTTTCGTAATCGACCGACGTTCGTTTATACATCGTATACCTACACACGTACGTGTATTCCGTATAATCGAAAGCGAAAAGAAGAATTTTTGTCTTTCTTTCTTTCGTCCATCGTTATGCAATTTCGTCGACCAGTGTCGAGTACACTCGTGGTCCGATTCACGGTCCGATTACCCCGATCCTTCTCGTTCTCGGCCATTTATGCTATGCCTCCGATCCTTTATTTTCCAACTCGAATTATTTACGAAGCGTCGATAGTCGCCGCAATCTTAACTGCAGTGAAATCGATAGCATTTGGCCGCGTGCGTATAAAAATAGAGAGAGGCTCGATGTACTTAGGGAGAGAAAGCGAAAGGAAAGACAGAGAGAGAGAGAGAGAGAGAGAGAGAGAGAGAAAGGAAGAGAAATTTTCCTTCTATTTTTCTTTCTCTCTCTCTCTCTCTCTCTCTCCCTCTCCCACTCTCTTTGTTTTTTTTTTAACGAGCGTCCTTTGCATCTCACCTTTTACGAAAAGATGTCACGAACTGTTCGTTCGGTCTGTTATTTTAACCGCTCTATGATTTAGAAGCGCGTCGTTTAGAACGCCAACTAAATGACGTCGACATTTACGAGGGTCGTAAAACATTTCGCGTGTCATAGAATGCATGCTCTGCACCGATCATGCATTCTATTGTTACAATAATAATACTAATAGTAAAGAGGAATAGAGAAAACGATTGTCGAAAAATTGGAGCATGCGAAAAAAAAAAGGGAAAAGGAAAATGGACGATAGATCGTAACGTAACGATCGTGGAGCGTACTTTATCGAAGGTCCAATCAAGATGGGAAAACGAGAGGAGCGATTCTAAACCCTACAACGTTCATTTATTTTTATCTTCTTCTGAGATTATCACTCGAGATACGAGGAGATCCCTCTAGTACTTACTTACTTACTTCCCTTCGATTTAAAAAGAAAAGAAAAAGAAAGAAGACAAATGACGTTAAGGAAATGTTCCCGCCATTTATTTATTTATTTATTTATTTATTCATCTTCTTTTTCTTTTGATTTTTTCCAAATGGTGCCGAAAATCGTCGAGTTTACCGGCGCGTTCTGCTTACAACTCATTTCGTTGTTTTTTCTTTTTCTTTTATTTCACCGCAGGTGGAGGGAGGACGAGCGTCATGGAACGCGTTACGAACGTCTTTTGCGGAGGCGGTGGGGTGGCATATACGAATTTGCAGAGCGCGAACAACGTGAACACGATTCCGGAGAAGCCGAGTAGGAGCGTTCCGACGTCGATGAATAACATGTCGACAGGGAACAACAAAACCTTGAACAATGGTACCGGTAGCAGGTCGAGGATATCACGGAACAAATCGAAAACCGTTAGCCTCGCGAGTGGTGGTACGGGAGGGTATGTCGCACCGAGCACGTGGGAGCAGTTATTACAAGATGATCATTTTCTTGGACGATTCTTTCTTTATTTCAATGCCACCGAAAGAAGGATATTAGCTCAGGTAAAACGAAAAAAAAAAAAAAAAGTTAAATGAAAAACAAAATGGATCGTCCGATCTGACAATGTTACGTTTACGTTACCTTCGTTATACTGTGCAGGTATGCACGAGATGGCGAGACGTTCTATACGCGAGACCAAGACTCTGGGCAGGTTTGGTACCAGTAGTCAGGTGCCGAGAAGCTCGATCTATGCCATCCAGCTCGCGTACGCGTCTCTACGCCTCCTTGGTAAGACGAGGTTTTCATTCGTTAGTTTTATTGGGTGCCGCAGACGAAGATATACCAGAGTTAACGCACGGATTTCCTCTTGCGCAACGATACGTTCATTCCTTGTCATTACGATGCTGCGCTGTCACCGACAGGGGCCTCGAAGCTCTTTTAGATCATATGCAGGTAGGATGATTCGTTCGTATAAATGATAATAATAATGATGATGATGATGATGATGATGATGATGATGATATGACGACGACGACAACGACGGCGTTAATATGTTTATTGCGAGCTGATAAACATAGAGTATAATAGATCGAATCTTTTGTCTTTTCTCATTCGTTAGGCTCTCTTCGAATTGGAACTGGCTGGTTGCAACGAGATCACCGAAGCTGGACTTTGGGCTTGTCTCACGCCCAGGATAGTATCGTTGTCCTTGTCCGATTGTATAAACGTCGCAGACGAGGCCGTGGGTGCAGTAGCCCAATTGTTACCCAGTCTTTACGAATTTTCGCTCCAGGCTTATCATGTAACTGACGCCGCATTGAGATACTTCAGCGCCAAACAGAGTAGCGCCCTTAGCATTCTCAGGCTTCAATCCTGCTGGGAACTCACCAATCAGGCAGTAATAAATATTGGTGAGACATTGTCGTTGTTGATTTTCCAGACGATATTGACGCTATCGCCGTTATCGATCGTAAACGTTCTTGAGCGACCTACATCCTTTGCAAAATAACGTTTTATCGGTCACGCGGTACTCAACGATCGTACGATGTCGTCACGTCTTCTTAGCGCACGATCATATAATTCGTGTTTGCACGTGTCGATCCGTAAAGTACGTCTGTAAATGGAAAAACGAGATTCGTGTGTGCGCGCAATCTCTCTCTCTCTCTTGTTCTCTTAGTCGTCGTGGTGCGGTGTGTGTGCCTATGTACTTTACGTTCTAAGAATATGATAAGCACTCCACCGACCGGCTAAAATGTGAAATTGAATCAGTCACACACACGTGCTGAAGATTAAATATAGAATTAAGGAACAGCTTTATTTAGCATTCAAGCTGTCAGTCAGGGTCGTCTAGTGAATTTTACGGGACGAAAGATTAAGAGAAACTTCCTAATTGCGAATCCTTACAAGATTATCAAAGAAAATTCTCAAAGGGGCTGCTAGAGAAGAAGTACAGTACGTTGACCGTTTCATCAAATGTTTCTCTGATCAATCATCGGTCTAATACAAGATATAAGGCATACTTGTATACGTGCCAACAAACGGTCTTGCAATCATAGTTCACGGAACGTTTACGATCGTATAAAATAAATGGCTAATTCAGAATTTGATTAATGCAAATTCTACGGATATGATTAGATCCGTAAACGTTAATTTTAGATAATAGTATCTAGCTCACGTACTCGTTTTTCTGTCGTAGTACATTCCTTGCCAAATTTGACTGTATTATCACTTTCTGGATGCAGTAAAGTGACGGACGACGGTGTAGAATTAATAGCGGAAAATTTGCTAAGACTTCGTTCCTTAGATCTGAGCTGGTGTTCGCGAATTACAGACGCAGCCTTAGAATATATCGCCTGTGATTTGAATCACTTAGAGGAACTTACGTTAGACAGGTAACGATAAACAGCGACGCTAATACGCATACTTCCTCGAGGCATACGTATTATTTACATTATTTTTTTCCTCTTAAATAGATGCGTCCACATAACGGATATTGGCGTAGGTTATATTTCAACAATGGGATCCCTAAGTGCTTTGTTCTTGAGATGGTGTTCACAATTAAGAGACTTCGGACTTCAGCATTTATGCGGTATGAGATCCTTACAAGTGCTTTCCGTTGCTGGTGAGTCTCTTTACCGTTAAATCTCTACGATTAATACAGTCGCAAAGATTAAATGGAACAATTCCACTTCCAGGGTGTCCATTACTCACTAGTAGTGGCTTATCTAGTCTGATACAGCTTCGTCACTTACACGAATTGGAGCTAACCAACTGTCCAGGAACGTCACGTGAGCTCTTTGATTATTTACGAGAACACTTACCACGTTGCCTAATCATTGAATAAGAGGAACCGAGTGCTAACTACGGTATTTGCGATACAACCTCTTCGATTTCGAACGTAGTCGCGTTGCTCGGCGATACGAAGGTGCGAACTCGACGCGACAGGAAGACTTGTATTATTTGTATACAGAAAGATTTGTGCAAAGCAATACGTAGGGAAAAAAAAAAGAAAAAGAAAACAAATGACAATGATACATACGTACGAGCAAAAAGTATATCACGCAAGCGAAACGCAGATAACGTCCATATTCTGAGAGCATAACTATGTTTTTCTTCTAACGGGCAAGGAAAAGGCCACACGCGATATGATAAATTACATTAAGTAGTGTTTAGGCCTTTTTAATACACCGACGCCAGCATTTAAAACTGCACTTGTTCATTCGCGTTATGTTTTAACTGATCATAGTTTTATTATCTTCTTGTCTGCGTAATACGTATAGATACATAATCCTAATACCTCTTCACATATGTTCTTAAAGCATGTTTTTTCGAATAACGAGTATCACCCATTATTCGACAAAAGCCAAAGTATGCGAGGATGAGAAAGAGGACTCACGCAAGTCACCGATTCGTTTCTATTCTGTATATTTCTATAGGAAAGAGAGATGTGTTACGCATGACATATTTCAATGGTTAGAGCTGTGATAAGATTTGTGTTACATAAAATTCCATTTGACTTTGAAATGTTCATGATATATTATATTATCGATATTCATGCCGCTTCACTATTTGCACCTGCAATCGGAATATTAGATAATTTGCTTTAAAGAATCCTCCTAGAAAAACTATACTGTTACGAGACATTTACGAAACATGTTACCGGTTTATCTAGTACTTTATTCTTAAAAGATATGCTTCATATAATCTGTTTTATAATACATGTTATTGAAATAAGAACTGAGATCAATTATTACATATTTATATATTATGAGAAATGATATTTGTATTCGTGATTTTACTTGAAAATTTACTGTAATGGAATTAGCCTTTTTTAAATTTATAGTTTACCGTCGCGCTTTAGTTATTTCAAATTCCTTATGCAATAACACGTTAACAAGTCTAATATAATATAAACAGAGTATTTCGTGTGTTTAAAGTATTTAAGAACTTTACTATTTGGTTAAGCCAATATGTCTTGCGACATAATAAACGACGTTAATATTTTAAGATAATATCGATGGAAATTTACTATTTATGTTGTATTTAATAACTCGCGTATAATAAGTTATAGGTAGCCAATAGAAAGATCTGTTTTCTATAATATTGTAATTATTTTTGCGTGTGTTATCACGTGTTTAGTACACAACATCTTTGTATATATTGTACAAATTATTCTTACTAATTCTGTTATCAATCAAAACTAAGCGTAAACATACCTGCACATAAAAAAATTGTATTGGAAAATATGTCACTTTGTGATGCAGGTCACAGATGTAACATTCTATGATACATTGAGATGTGCTGTGAAATATAAATTTATTGATGAAGATTCAGTACTTTTAAATGCTGCATTTAATAAGTCTGAAAATATTCACTGCATTTTCACAGGCTTCTATGCATTTTCCCACCAAGTAAGTAAACCAAGACCAGGCTCGTCTATAGCACCCTGTGTGATTAGGTAATGTGTGAAGAAAATTAAATAATACAAAAATTGCAAATTAAAAATTATAATACTTTCAATTGATTTACACTTACACCCAGAGTATAAGGAGATATATTGCTAGCTTCAGGTTTTTCAACAGTTTCATTAGAAATGTTAGGACCTGATGGTAATGTTTCTGTAAAGGTTTCACTGACCACGCGGAATCTAATGATCTCGCCTAAAGATTTTAATGATTAGATAAAGAAAATAATTAAATACATTCCTAATACCAAAACGATTACAAATGTATACCTGCATCCATAAAAAGATCATGTTTTTCTCCATCCCCGGTATCGTATTCCCAAATCCATGCTTGTTCCGCTTGATCAAATCGAGAAGGATGCTGTAATTTGTGAGGTGGAATGACTATATCCTCGAAAAATCCTAATGTTACTAGAAATAGAAAATAAAATTATAATGTATATTCAAAAAAGGACAAATCTTGTTATGTAGTTAATTTTATATACCATGAACTCCATCGACGCTACAACTACGTATTTTTCCTATTAGAATCTCCTCCATAAAAGGACGGAAAACTATGAACCTAAATAATACTTTTGTATGCGAAGAACCATCTCCTGGAAAAATATACGATTCTTCTATTTTTGTTATGTCATGCAATGCGATGCAAAGACCCACGTTTAAATATACCTGAAATTTTTAAAATATTGTCGTCGTGTTTAAACTTAAAAAAAATATGAGACGATATTACCTTATTAGCTAATTTCCTATTTAATTCATCGGTGATTGCATCATTCAGTTTTCGTTTAAATTTCCATGGTGGTATTCTGACGGTATCTTTAAGTTCCGCAAGTACAAACATATCTTAGAAATTTGTTTATTTACACTCAATTCGACGAAGCGCAAAATGATAGGTTAGATTTATATATTAAATATAAATCACGATTTTCTCTTCGTTATGCGATAATTATACAAATTATGTAAATGTTAATTTTTTAAATTTACTTCTATTAAATTAAATTCATATGTATAACTTATCTTATCCTTAAAAAGCATATTAGAAAATCAACTAGCACAACACTTTCCCCATCATTCACAACAAAATGATAGAAATCATAGGTTACTTTTCACCTTTCGCTCGTAGCGCATGCGATCTCAGCGCCAGGTATGGATAAAATATAAACTATAAGAATAAATCAATCTAAATAAGAATAAACTAAAATATAATTGTGAGAGTAAAGAAAAAACAATAAGCATAATAAAAAAATTAGAAATATTCAGTGCGTTTCTCTAAGAGATTATTTCAGAATTTTATTGTATTTGATCTAGTTATCTGTTGAAGTATTATTAACGATGTAAAATGTAAATACTTTAATATTCAGTCAGAATTAAATCGAAGAAATTTTGACAATATATTGAAATACTTTTTCAACCATTCGCCTAATAGTACTTATATTGCGTGATTTACGATTAGATTTCGATATATCGAAAATAGTAATGTTTTAATCTTAGATATTTGGAAAAAGAAATCTTCGATCTTCACTCGCCGGAATACAAAAGAAGACTGATTAAATAATAGACAAAGTCAATCGAGATTTCATTTTTGTTGATATTACGCAAGAAATACTAAATTAAAATTTTTTTTATGTGTATCGGGTTGGTAAACCATTACAAGGGATGATAAATATTCTCGACAGATTTGTCATGTTCTATATTACCGACAATTTATTAGCAGTCGATAACAAGCATTGTTACTTAAAAAAAATTTTTAATCAGTTTTCAAGGGTACATTGTTTATTACAATAAAGGTCTTAATAAAAATGGATATCTCATTATACATAAAATCAGTAATTATAGTTTTATTTAGGAATTAACAAACCGTTTTTAATGTTTGTCATATATTTGACAAAAGCTAAATATTTATCCTACGAAACAAATTATACAATATGTCAGTGCAAGCATTTTGTTGATTTCATCATATCTACTTATTATAATGAAATAATATAAAAATAATTTTAAGTAGAAAGAAATCACATCGAAATATAATAATAAAATATATAGTATTTTAAGAAGTTCGTAAATAAATAAATTTACTTTTGTTTTCATAGTATTATTTAAACTCAATAATAAACTTTAATATTCAATAAGGAAACCATCATCGTCATAATTGTCATCATCAGAAAAATCTGGAATATTGTCGTCTAAATCATATATTCCAGGAAGTAGAAAATCATCCTCTTCGTCGTCTTCATTTGGTATTAAGCCATGGTATAGCATATTAAAGCATTGGGATGCTGGATCACGGAAGTGCAAATATGGTGTTTGGGAATTTAATTTTTTTCCGCATAACCAACAGAAATATGTATTGCACTTCCAACAAGTCATTTTATTACAACCATCAGATTTCTAAAATACAATATTACGTGACATAACGTTAAAAAATAATTCACATAAATAATCATAAAAGAAATACAAACCTCAATAGCAGCGTTACAACGAGGGCAATGCCGACTATTTACATCGATCCAATTTTCTGACATTGTATTTTCTACTAACATTTGTAGTTGTCTTTTACCATATTTTGTTTCCATTTGAAGCCTAGTATTGTCTGAAGCAGCTTGATATTCTTTTACTAACTGCTGCTTCTCAGCTATTAAATAATATTCTAATTATTATAATTGCTGTAACGACACCTAAGTAATTATTATGTAATCATACGTATGTATATATATATACCTGAATTCACTTTACATGGTTCTATTCCATGATACACCATTTTACAATAGACACAAAATACATATTGACAAGCAGGACAATTTGCCATTTCTTCGTTAAGATCACGACTGACAGGGTACTGACAATGACGTCTTGGACAGTAAATTATATCTGACATAGTATCTAACGTAACATTTAACAATATAGAATCATATTTGGCAAACATTTCTGGACTAACCAAATCTTTAATCTGAAGAAAAAATATGATGATAAATCATTTGTAATAAAAGATATAAATATTATATATTTTTTCTATATAAAACCACTTACTTGTCCAGGTGTTGCCTCGGAAGTACATTTTTCTTCGGGGCAAGATATATTTTGTACACTTCCATCCTTAATCTTAATTTCTAAATAATCACTGATGCAATTTTTACAAAATATGTGAGAACATGGTAAAAATTTAATACAATGTTCCCCTAACTTATCTGTAAAACAGATTTTGCAGGTATACAAACTTTTATTAAATTCAATATGATTACGTTTTTCATTGTAATCTATTAAAAACTGAATTGGATTTTTTCCAAAAGGACAATCAGAAAAAGCTCTTTTATCTATTTTTTTAGGTTTTCTTTCTTTATAACGTTGCCTCTGCAATTCCTTCTCGCTATTTTTATTACTACTACTCCTCTTACTACTCGTATCTTTAGCAATAGTCTCTATCGCTCCTTGCTCTTCTAAATGTTTTTGAGAACTCTGTTCTTCTATATGTTTCTGAAAATTTTGTGCTTTTTCCAAAGCTATTTTATAAGATGTATAGATATAGTTCATACTAATACATTGTTCTATATTTAAGAATTGTAAAGTTTCATGTTGTAAAAATCCAATCCATACAAATAATATCTCCTGGCCTTTATTTTCTTCCCATAAACTATCTAACTTTCTGCATAATTTAGACAACGGTGCTTGACATAACCAAGATGTGCATAATGTAAACATAGGTGGTGAATTGGAAGGATAATTTTCTGATAAAGTAACATATAACGATAATGGTGGTAAATGTGATATCTCTACTTTCTCTGCTGGTCGTTCCCGATATCTGTTATCGCTATATGTAAAATAATATCCTACAGGAAGATTTATAAATATCTTAAAATTACATTGATAAAGTTTATCTTCATTGTAATATGAAAATTCTTCCTTGTTGTAGATGCTTTCCAGAGCAGTAATTTCATCCTTCTGTTTTTCACTGTCCATTGAAGATCAATTATTTTCGATGGTTTTTATTTTCGTATCTTCTTATAATGTTTTCTTAAATCGTTGTTATTTCTATAACATGTTTTCTATTTTCTTTTGTTTTTTTTCATAAATACATGATTTGAATATCTGACAGATTTAGGTTATGAATCTAGTATATATATATATATATATATTAACTAACACACTTCTAAGAACTGAATTTTTCTAATACGTTACCACCGATATTAATTCCTGAAGAGTTACTTGTGTAGTATTACTAGTCTTGTTTATAATTTTTAAATTCCACTATTATAAAATTACCTTTCATAGGAATGTTACAGTCTTTCACCTATCTTCGCGCATGCTAGGCGGAGTCTAAACGATTGAAATATTACGTAGTCATATTTAATACGTATAATTTCTTATCGTATATATATATATATATATATATATATATATATATATATAAAAGCTTTTTTTCAAAAATAGTGTCATTCAAGTTTGGAAGCATTTATAACGTGAAATTTAAAAAAAAAAAAAAAAAAAAAAAAAAAAGCGTGTAAATTTTTTACACATTTTTCTAAAATTCCATGAAATCTTAAAGGATTAACATTTTATTTTCAAACTTAAATTATATCGCAAAGAAATAAAAAAATCTATTTTTTGATATCATTAACGTCATCAAATTGTACACTGTGAAAGACCATCAATTTATAATCACGGATTTAACCGTACACAATTGATATGAGTAAGAAAGGCTTCTCGATATAAAGTATCTATAAAATATATTCGCAGGAGATACAAAACAAAGTTCTTCCCTTCTTAATCTAAAATGCAATAATAATAATATCTACTGACGTATTATCTTTTCTGAACGTTTTCTTTTCTTAAATTTTCGAAGAGCGGTAAAATTCTAGGAAAGATCAATTTTAAAAACGTATTTATTAATATTTATACGAATTTATATTTCGGTAATTCGTCTTCGCGGGTAAAACTGTTTCACATTTTTTCTTCCTTTTGTATTCTTATCTTCAACACGCTTTTCTTCTACCGTTCATTCGATGAATAAAGTCATAGTTATACGTGATAATGATGCTTTAAAACTCGTGATACAATAGAAATGTTTAATAATAATAAAATCACGTTAATTGATTTGTAAAGTGTATTATTGCGACATATATTTATCTAACATTATCGGATTATCGGTTTTTTACTTCGCACAGCTTCGTATATCACGTATGCGCGATTTGTTTGAGAATATTTAATTTATTTTTCTATATACGAAGGTTTACTTTTAATTAGTGTCAAATGAATCCTGGAAGTGATATGTGGCAATTGATCCTTCCATTATCGATTGATATTATTATGTCAATTGGTGCATATTTTTTTACTTTAAATTTGATACCTAGATTAAAAGATCTCTTCGTTAAAGCTAACCTCTATGGAATTGATATGAATAAGAGGAACAGTCTGAAAATGTAAGTGATAAACAATATTTATATAAAAAAAAAAAGGAAAAAAAAAAGAAAAAGGAAGAAAAAAGAACATACGTTATTTCATATTACTTTTATCAACTTCATTCTTACAGTCCGGAAGCATTAGGCGTTGTTACAGGATGTATATTTCTCGTAACAATGTTTTTATTTATTCCCGTACCATTCACAGATTACATCTTTAAAAATGAAAATTTTCCACACAACGAGGTAAATTAGTATATTTATGTAATTTTCAATGAATATTAATCGAAATAGAAAGAAAGATAATAAATACATGTTACAGAAAGAAATGAAAAATTTTAGACGATTTTGATGATCTATGAAATTTCTTTAGTATTTTAGTGAGGAGGTTAATGATTTATCAACTTACATTACAGTTTGTTGAATTTTTGGCAGCTCTACTTTCGATTTGTTGTATGCTGCTTTTGGGCTTTGCCGATGATGTTTTGGATCTTCGTTGGCGGCATAAATTATTGTTACCTACTATCGCCACGTTACCACTCTTAATGGTCTATTATGTTAACTTTAATTCTACATTGATTATAGTACCAAAACCTTTAAGGGTATGGCTTGGATATTCTGTAGATCTATGGATATTTTATTACGTATACATGGGAATGTTAGCAGTATTCTGTACAAATGCTATAAACATATTGGCCGGTATAAATGGTTTGGAGGTTGCTCAAAGTTTGATTATTGCCATCAGTATAGTGATATTCAATATTATAGAGCTATCTGGAGATCTATGGAAAGCACATAGATTTTCGTTATACTTTATACTTCCATACATAGCAACTTCTCTTGCTCTTCTTAAATATAATTGGTAAGTCAAACGTAATGTATTAAAAATGATAAAGAAATATTAAATTAATATTTATAGTGTAAGGTAAAGGAATCTTTGATTAAAAGTAAGAGTATAGGCCATTCGTTTCTTTATAAGTTATATATGTATAAATCATTTAACATTCATATTTTAATCAACATAGTATTTTAGTATATAAATTCAGTATATAATATCGTACAATATATGCCGAGTACTGAGTATGAAGTAATATCACAGTCAGAGTATGACCAGTGTCTCAATAATAGTCTAATTTAGCATAAAAATTTTCTATCAGCCAGTCATATTTCCATGTGTTATTGAGTACAGTTTCAGGAGCAAAATACAAATCGTGAGATTTAGAGACTCTTAAGAGGTTAGTTTTACCGTCTATCCATAAGCCGCTTCCTATAAGATCTTCTATAAAAGGTACATCGATCCTTTTTTCAATTTTAGGCATTTTTTCAGACTTGCTTGTAGTACGAAGATTAATTATAATATTGGCTGGAGCTTGACACAGATAACAATACCATCCTCCGTAATGATTTAAGTCTCCGATAACTAAGCCAAGAACATCTCTTTCGCTTGTTTCTTCCAATAATTGTTGTTGCAGAATTATAGAATTTGATTTATAAGCTTCATGCATCAATCCGATAGTATATGCATTAAGAGTTATTGTTGTTTTAAGTGGGTGCTGCCAATAAAAACCATAAATTAACCATCTTAGCCTAAAGCCAATGGGCTGAGGCCATCCGTCGTATACTTTAAGGAACATCAGTGCTCTAGAATTTAATATTTGCTCTGGCTCAGTCATTACATAAATATCATCGTCTCTTAAATTCTGCACTACAGTCTTTACTTTCTCCCATATGTACTTAGATAGTACTCTCGATGGTTTGCGAGATTTTGTTGCTGCATTTATATATAAAATTTTATTTTGTTCCCGCTGCAACAATCCTTTAGATAATTTATGATGAAAATTATCTTCTGCACCATTAAAATCACAAATTACAAAAAGGTCAACTACATCATACAGTTCTTCTACAATAACTTCTGCAATTGCCGAATTATATTCATTTAGATAAAAAGTATGAATTATACGTCTAGCTATTTTACGATGTTTTAGTTTAATATTTTGCTTAGATGCCATGATTGCTCTCCACACGACTTCTGGTTGTCCACAGTCCGTCCCGTGCCAACCTTGATTACAAATACATTTTTCAGAGATTTCGTTAGTCCTCATTTTACGATCGTCGACTCCATTCTTCCAACAAGTAGTATGATTGTATATTCGAAATAATTTAAAAGTTCTGATATCATTTAGGTATGTCTCACCGCTGATTGTCTGATATTTTGGAAGTCTTTTGTGTATTGTTCGTTCTGTACGATGACCCTGTAATTAGATAAAAATTTCATATTTCATAAAGTATCTTCTCGACGGTATAAACCCTATAGAATAATATAAATTTTCTTTACCTGAGTTTCTTCAAAGTTTACAAAACTGACAGAACTACGCGTACTGGCAACAACTATTTCAGATGGCGGAGTTGTCACAACATAAACCATAACAATAAGAACTTGTAAAACCAACAACGTATAAAGTAACGCCAGCTTCCCATCTAGGCGGGTCTGCATGGCACTATTCTCCGCGTTAAAAAAGTTCAGTTTTTCATTTTATGTCTTTCTATCTGTATTTTTCCTGAAGTAAGACATTTCTTCTAACTAATTAAATAATCAATATAATCTGAAAATTGAACGTTTATCTGTACAAAATTTATATACTGTTTTATTAACACGATTTCTTTTAGATAATATACATTTCAATAATATTTGATTTAATACATATGCTAAGCAATTATTGGCCTATAAGCAAAAAAAAAGACCATTACATATTTTCTTTGAAATTATTAATACATGAAAGATATTAATACAAGTTTTCGATTTTCTCTATAATAATAGACAAAATGATTACTTCGTGATCCAAGCGATCGATGTTTTACATCTTGAAGCATCATGACAGTATATATTATAATAGGAAAGCTAATCCGTTTGTATAATTTGATATAAACTCACGATACAACGTGACGAGGATTCAATGCCCCCGCGACGTGACGTTCAAGTCGTGACGTCACTGCTTTCAGACGTGCCATTTAATTTTGAATGGCCCCGTTGACTGGACAGCAGCGTCCTCGCTGACTAACGCCTTCTATTCGATTCTCGGTATTCCGCTGGTAGGAAGATCGTCTTTTGTTCGATAGTAACGCATATTTTTAAGCTTGCCGATAATCGTACTTTTATTTCGATTCTCGCTTCCTTTCGTCTGAACTCTAAGACTTTCTTGTAATCGTCTTAAACGTCGTGTAAAACCACACCCGAATGCGCGACTATACTCGAGCCTCATCGTCCATTCGTCAAATTCGTCGGCAAGCGTGATCGTGACTATTCGTAAGGCGCACGCGTCTTACTTTGACCATTAGCTCGGCGATCGTCGATCATGGGATATAGATGGAAACGATAGTTGCTGTTCGTTGACTAGCACAAAGTTTTTTATTTAATTTTAATTACATGCATTGTGTATATATGATTGTACATATAATCGTCGTAGGAATAATTTATAATATAAATTATTATTGGTTTTAAAGCACAGACTAATTAATTTAAGTCAAATCGTATCTTTGTATAAACAATGTTAAAATTTTCTTATTGCATTTAAGGTACCCATCAAAGGTATTCGTAGGAGATACATTTTGTTATCTATCTGGAATGACATTTGCAGTTGTTGGTATTATTGGCCATTTTAGTAAAACGACTTTACTATTTTTTATTCCACAAATTATTAATTTCTTGTATAGTATACCACAACTGTTCCATTTTATACCATGTCCTAGGCATAGGCTTCCAAAGTAAGTTTTTTCTCATAAATAATAATAATATATGTAACTATAATGATATTGTAAAAAAAAAAAAGAATAGAAAAAAAAGCAGGAGAGAAGAATCAGTTCTATATCTGTTTGCAGGTATAATAAAGATACAGATAAATTGGAAACTAGTGTCACAGTATTCAAATATTCTGACCTGAATTCTTCAGGTATGTTGTATTGATAAAATATATATATACACACATACATATATGTATATATATATATATATATATGTATATATGTACGTATGTATATATCCCTTTTTATTTAGATCATGAAATCAATTATTTTTTTTAAATAGGTAAATTTTTAATGTGGGTCTTCAGAACCATAAAAATTGTCCAATGGCAAAAAAGTAGTGAAGATATTGTGACTTGCAATAACTTAACTCTAATAAATTTTTTATTAATTAATATTGGACCAACAAGGGAACCTAAGCTAACATTAATTTTGATGTTATTACAGGTATTTCTTTATAAAAATGTTATACTAGCTATATATATATATATATATATTTTTTCTTTTATATGGAATTATGTACACTTAACATATGAATCTTTTAGGTTGTGTGTAGCTGTTTAGCATTTGTTATACGTTACCCACTTGCTTCAGTATTTTATGATATTTGAAGTAAAGCAGAAACAGTAAACATTTATGTCTGTGTAGTAGGTGTTACATTCTTTTTTATATAAAGAACTTGTAATAATGTATCTACTACTGTGATCTTTACATTAGATTATATATAGATTTATAAACAAATTATAAGCGTACATATGAAAGGCTTATACTTTATAAATGCTTAATACTATAATTTCTAAATAAGACTGTGAAATATGTATATTATCAAATTTCAATCACATTTGTCTCATAGGTTCCTCAGTAAGGAAATCGAAGGGATAGAGAAATAAATAACATAATTTTGTTATAAGCTTATAAGTTATTAAGTCTATTGTATAAATTGTATATAACTTGTTTAAAAACTTTCTGTAATCTTATGTACAAGGTAATACAAAAAATTTATTTCAATTCACGATTAGAGCCTATTATCTGTTTTAAATAATACGTGTTATTTATTTATTTATTTATTTTTTTTTAATTTATGATAATAAATAAAATTAATACTTTTTATATTTTACAAGTTATAATTAATTTCAGGATTTTTTTCTTTATCATCTAATCTATGAAAAATATACAAATTTAAAACATTATAAATAAAATATATCAGTAGAAATTCTACAAAACAATTTAGTATACTTTTAGGAATGAAAGATGTATAGCCTTTCATAAATACTTGATTTAGAAAATAAAGCTGAAAATAATATCTCTTATAGAATTTTTATAAATTGAAAGGATATATGTGTATATATATGTATATATATATACATACATATATATATTAAATACATAAAAATAAACAGAATACATTTAAAATAAAGATATTTAAAAAGTGCAATTATTTGCATCAAGGCTGTTCGATAATTCATCAATGGTGGGAAATGTTTTCAATCGATAGAATATAATATCGTTATTTATAACAAACTTAATTGTAAATTAAATGCTATAGAATATGATAAAAGATGAGATATTTTAGGAATTATCTCTGAAAAAATGTAAACTTAGTAAACTATATGGCATTGTTAACAATATAGAAAGATTGTTTATGAAGAATATTAAAATCAAATCGTAACAACATAAAATCATGTAAAAATATCGAACAGTTATAATGTACATACATCACAAGAAAGAGCTGTGCAAATAATAAATACATGTATCAAAATTTCAATATTTTTTGATATTAATTAATCAAAGCTGCTCGACTTTATATGCAATAATAATTATTGCAATGAAAAAACTATGAATATAAGGTTTATACCATAGCTTCATATAGGAACGTGTGCTTTTGCATTTGCACGAGCAAAGAACTGGTACATTTTCTTTTTTCTTTTTTATTTTATGTATTATACCTATTTCAATTTTCTTGACATAAAAACGTGAAAGATTTTACGACATATTCTGTAGATTTTTAACATCTGGTCCTAATCTGTCTTTTATGGTAAGCTGTGCTTTTGCTCCATCCTTTAAACTGAAAATATGTGTAAGTTCCATCGACGTTCGACCTAGTGCTAAAGCTTTATCAAACAGTTCTATTGCTTCTTTGTAATTTCCTCTATAAAAGAAGATATACATATGATTATAAAAGTAAACATCATAAATTATATATACATATATATATATATGTATGTATGCGTCCGCACACGTATATGGACATACAGAGTATGTTAAATGTCACATTTATACTAAAAATTATATATACCTTTGTACTTCTATCGTTCCTAAAGTTTCGTATCCAAATTTACATTTGTCATCAAGCTTCAATGCTTCGTTTATGTATTCAACAGCTTTATCAATCGTATTATTCCATTGTAACTGCAGTAATCCTCTATGCACATATATAGTGGCATTATTCGGATCCTTTTCAATTGCTTTAGCAAAATACCAATCTGCTTTCTTATAATCCAGCGTTTCTGACAATACCTATACCGTACAATATTATATAATAGTTTATAAAATACTAATCCATATAATATATGATGAGCATAGAATATATAATATACCTCAGCATATAATGTATAGCAGTCGGGACAGTCAGGGAATTTTTCAAATGCTTTTTCAAAATTTTTTAAACAACTTTCTACCAACAGTACATCTCTCTTGACTATGGCATAACGATAATCCGTATAACATTTTTGTACATATGCTAGTGCAAAATCAGGATTTAAATCCACAGCTTTTTGAAAATCTTCTTTTGCCTCCTCCATTTTTTCCATAAGTAAGTCTATCTATATTTATATAATATAAAATTTAATTCGTATTAAAAAATATATCATTTATACATAATTTAATTAAAAGACATATTACCTGCCCTCTGTGATGATAAATATCACTACAATTTGGATCAAGATTAACAGCTAAGTCAAAATCAATGAAACTTTTCTCTGGATTCTCAAGTTGCATATATAAGCTTGCTCTTTTGATTAAAGCATTAACTTTAACTTCTTTAGATGCATCAGTCGAATTTATAATTTTTTTAAAATCTTCTAATGCCGCATCATGTTTCCCTAAAAGTAAATAAAATGTTGCTCTGAGAAGTAACATTTCCATTTTCCATGGTAGGACTTCTAATTGTTCACTATCAATTTCATTTGTACAAAGCGGTATTATGTTATCATAATCTTGATCGTCTAATGCTTTCATGATTTTTGTAAAGCCTCTGCAGCATTAAAGAAAAATACAAACGTTATAAGTTTCCATGTTATCAAATCTTTGTCATAAAAATATAATCATCAAAAGAAACAGATCATAACCATTTGCGATTACTTACACAGAGGGATTATCGTAATGTAACTTTATGGATGTAGGAAAAATTGGATCATTATAAAACGAATTAATGTATGTATTGATAAAGTATTTGCTTGGCATGATTAACTTTTTATTTGCCCAATGTTCTTGAGCACGTTGTTTACCTACAAATAGAAAATTTACTCATTATAATTATTTATTTTAATGTAATCTAATCTATTAAAAATTACATCGTTTTTAAATTTACCAAGTTGTTTTAGAACTCTATCCGCTGTTGTTAAAGCCGATTGATTAATAAATCCTTCTAAAACACAAGCAGTAGTGACATCTTCCAAGGCGTGTTCTAAATCATTGCTATGTTCTAAAGCTCGTGCTCTGCGTAAAAATGCTTTTGCGTATCTTGGATTTAATTCTAACGCTTTTGTACAATCTGCTTTTACCGCGCTATATTTTCTCTATAAAATAATATTTAATATATATTTAATATATCATCTATAATTGATGTATTTGAATTAAAAAAAAATGTTTACCAAATGTTCATAAGCTGCAGCTCTGTTTTGATAATATATAGCAAGTTCTTCCTTATTACTTTTCGGACAGGCATCGATAGCATTATTGTACAAGGCTATTGCTTCGTCATATTTTCCCATTTTAAAATGAACATTGCCTTCGTCCTTGAATTTTTGAGCCTTTTCTAAAGGAGTCTACAATAAAAGAGCTTTCAGTCTAAGCGATTGAAAATGTTCAGTTATATCTTATGATTTTTTTAACAATTTATATAACATAATAAGATATGAAGAAGTGTTTAAATCTTTGGTATATGATATCATTACTTAAAAAAGAATCTAATTCATTGAGTAAATATCAAATAAGCACTTCAGTAATTGATACTAATTAAATTAAGTATACGTTACAGCTTATCTTATGATTTATCTATGACAATCCAATATGCACTGTTGAAAAGATATTAATAAGATGACAAAAACTACAATATATGTTTTTATAAATCTAATATTTATGATATTGTGTATGCGTGTATGCGTATATCTTCATTCGTTAAATCTCACGCGTGTTATTATAAAACGCATGAAATTTTAGATGATATTCTAACCTCGATTCGTGATGTATTTTCGGACTTTAAATTACAATCTCCATCGATCGAAATTTGTTTGTCGTTCTTAGTACCATTTTCTCGAGAGCCATATTTTGATTTACCACGTTCTGGTTTAGAGGACGGCTTTGTACTGCTTTTATAATACATGTAGCCAAGTCCTAAAGCTACCGGGGCTCCTACCGCTAAAGCGAGCTGCCATTTTGGTAATGCACTGCTGGTTATACTACCCACACTGTTTGCTGCTGGCATGTTTTATTATTGAAATTAATCTAATTATTCTCCAAAATTGCTTTTTTCTTTATTTCTTCTTTATAAATTGCTTCCCGTTTGCTCTCACCGATACGCTGCTGGAGAGCGTTTGGATAGCCAAGCTCGCGCGGTCATGCGGAATGACGTATCACAAAAGAAAAAAGAGAAAAGAAATTTTTAATTCTAGTTCATTCCAGTTCGCTTTAATTAGTTCCAATACAGAAAATCGTACATTGCCTACAACTACGTTCCACCCTACGATTAATCACAATTGTTCCGTGAACTACTTCAGCTGCTTAGGAAGCGCTATGCAACGTTATGGCTTACGTTTAGTTCTTCATTCCGTCATTTCGAGAAGTTGTCGCTGTTATTCCTTGTCATGGATTATCTTTGCTCTTAAATTATTTCTCTTTACATTTTAAAGTTCAAAGATCATAAGATAATTTTATTGTTTCAAAACTTTTTATCCATTCTTTACTATCGTATGCATATCTTTATTTTCATATAAAACACAATGGTAGACATCGAGAAATGATAATTAGTGTTTTGTCCGTTCGTACATAATTATATCTGTAAAATAATAAAAGATACGAAAAAAAAATAAGTTTTCTTAATATAGCTATAATATATTTAACAAAATGATCCTTTAATCGTCAATATTTCTTTTATCAATTTTAATCGCCATTCGTTTCTCAGGATATTAATTTGAATGATGAATTACGTTGAACAATTCCGCGCTCTTTTCTATGCGCATGTGCAAGATTTTCCCGGAAAGATGTTCTGTCAACAGGAACGGTGTTTTATCAACTTTCATGCCAGAAGCTTGTTAAATTTTAAAGAGGTTATGAAGTTTGAGAATCGTCACAAAAGTTATCAAACTTTTTGGACGATGCTTATTAATCGGAGGCATACAGTATATGCAAACAAATATAATTAGAAGACGATATTTTACTTAAGCCGATATTATATCACGTTTTAATTGTGACACTTATCAAAATGGCAATACAAGAAGAAGGGAAGACGTGGTACGTCTTTGTAACAACATATTATTTTCAATATCTTTAGTTTCCGTAACGATATTTATACTTTACATACGATTTAACGTTGCATTTTGTTTATTAAATTTAAACAATCTAATTGATTTGTTAATATTTATATGTATTGTTAGTTTATTGTACGTTTACCGTGATATTCTCTGGATTATTTACTATTTAATCTATATATGTATTTATAATATGTGAATTTAATAGATTACATTACCGATCTATAAACAATTTAAATAAGATACGTATATTGATTAAATGTTTTATTAAATTATATTATAGATCGCGTTATTAATAAAAATAATAAGTATGCTAATGCACGAGGCGTATCTCGCCATATTTTTACTTATGATCCTATAATTTACATATGAATATTATCAGTTGATTATAAGCTTCTTTATCTTTTCTTCATTTGTTCGTTATATATATATATATATATACTTTTTACATACACAAGTACATATGTACTGGTGTGCGCACGCATATACACACATATATACGTACATATACATTTATGATATATGTGTTATATTATTAAAATTAAATTTTAAATATTGTTACAAATACGTAAGATAGTAAAAGTATCTACCTAATATGTTCAATTAGAATTTATTGATAATTAAATAGGGTACTGGAATTAGAAGCAGCGTTGCTTGATACGGAAGCTCCTTCTGCGTCTGACATATATGCAATTTGTAAAGGTCAGGCAGTTCCTGAAGATCTAAGACCAGATGTTTGGCAAGCGTGTTTGGATGTTGTCGATCGAGGTAATCAACTAAGTCAGTTCAATGAAGTCTTTGATTTGCCAGAACAAAATGTTATACGAGATGATTGTCAAGAATTTGTTGGTGAGTCTATTTTTTTTTGTATTATTCCAAAGTATACATTATTTTATTTAAATTAGATAATTATTGACTCGACGATTTTTTTTTATTATTTCATATAATATAATATTTTCTATTAATGTAGCAAAACTTGGAAATGACGACGAAGATAAAGTATTTGTTGTTTCTGACTTGGAATCAATTATAACATATTATTGTAAAACTAAGGGAGGACAATATGAAAGAGGAAATGGTTGGTTAGAATTACTAGGTCCATTGGTAGCTTTAAAATTACCACGTTCTGCGACATATAATTTATTTGAAGCAATAAAAGAACTATATATTCCAAGGTTAGAATTCATTATTATATGAATCTTATCTAAAAAGAGTATAATATCATTTATATATTTTTATCTTTCACAGAGGTGAAATATATAGTTCTGTATTACGACTTTTATTGTTATATCATGAGCCAGAATTGTGTTCTTTTTTGGATACAAAAAGGGTATCGCCTGATCAGTACACAAAAGGTTGGGTGAATACTTTATTTGCTGGTGTATGTTCCTTACCAGCAGTGTGTACAATGTGGGATTTATATTTTATGCAAGCTGATCCTTTTTTCATGTTGTTTCTTTCTCTTATAATGGTAATAAATGCAAGGTCAGAGAATATAATTAATTTCTTTGTTAACTATGCAATTAATATATAAATATTATATATAAGATCAAACTTTTATTTTTATTTTTCTACAGAGAACAAATATTAAGCATGAAAGATGATGATAAACAAAGTATAATAGATGCCATATCAATGATGCCATGTGCTTTGGAGGCTGAAGATGTAACAGATTTTTGTTCATTAGCACAATATTACGCAATGAAAACACCATCGTCCTTTAAACATGACCTGTACCCTGTAATGTTTGGTGATAATTATGAAAATAAATTGATATCACACGCTTTATGTTTACCAGTATCGGCACAAGAATTAGTAGAAAATGCAATTGAAACTTCGTCCATGTCTAATAATTCTGTTGAATCGGTTAGATTTTTTTTAGTGGACTGTCGACCTGCAGAACAGTATAATGCAGGGCATTTGCCAACTGCATTTCATTTGGATTGTAACTTGGTACGTTAATTATTACTATTTTTATTATAAAAAAATATTATTCAATAACTTCACCATTTTAGATGCTTCAAGAACCATCTGCATTTGCTACTGCGGTACAAGGATTATTACAAGCACAACGTCAAGCATTAGCCGTTGGTTCACACGCAGGAGGAGAACATCTTTGCTTTTTAGGTAGTGGTAGACAAGAGGAAGATCGATATACACATATGGTAGTGGCTTCTTTTTTGCAAAAACACACTCAATATGTGAGTATGGTTACTTCAGGATATCAAGGTATGATCTACAATACAAGATGTTCAATTTATACTTTTTATTATCAATGAAATAAAGACATAATTATACAAGATTTTGTTAAAATTCTCTAGCAATACATGAGTATTTTGGAGATGAAGTGGTTTCCAGTTTGGTCGATCATAATTCACAACACTGTTTAGTATGTAATGCCAACATGTCTGAGACTAATTCAAACGAAGCCAGTCCAGATAAAACAAAAAATAATAATACTGATCTTTTTGGTAAGATTGGTATGGTAATGAGATTAAAGAGTCAAAAAGTGAAAGGGAAACTTTTCGATTATATTGTTAATCCTTCTGCAAGTGTTAATAGCAATATGGATATAAAGGGTAATAAAGATTTAGAATACATTAGACGATCAAGAAAAACAGCACCCGTTTTTAGTATAGATGATGATCAAGAATTAGGTGAGTTAATAATCAATGCTTAAATTATTCGTATATATATATATATATACACACACACATACGCATTAAAACACGCAAATTTTTGTTAGATATGACAATGACCAATAACGAAAGCGAGGAACCTATTGAAGTTGTATCTATCCAACAATGGATGAAAGATCCTAAATTATTACATTCCTTCAAATGTCAAGAAGTCAAAGTTAATGGAGACCTTTGTGATAGGTAAGCAAAATTTTAATTTCGAACCCTTTTATTACAGAAATGTGTAAAAACATATATTTATTTTGTATTTTTCTGTTATAGTTTATTGTTAATTACCGATAGCCATCTCATTGTACTCCGTGAGATACAAGAACGTAAGGGTGCAGCACACGTAATCGTTAAACGTCCTTTAACTAGTATTGTTAAAATAACATCTAGAAAACGACATTCAGACCTAATCACTTTCAAATATGGTACTACACAATATAATGATACAGTGATTTCTGATATGGATAAATTTCTTATACCTAATGCGAGCGAAGCAACTAAATTAATCACACAACAAATTCTAAAACAATTGAAAACATCTAACTAATGTAAGTTCTAGATGAGTACAATAATTGAATTATAGTACATTACTTTAATTACAGAAGGAATTCATTTGAATATATTTAAAGTTTTTAATTTATCTTATATGAATATAAAACATGAATGTTTATCTGCTTCATACAGTATATATTTATTTTAATAGTTAACATAATAAAGTTCATAAGGTACTACAACGTCGGTAGGCCACGATAACATTTATAATTAATGATGACGAAATAACATAATTTCTTTTGCTAAATTCATATTTCATACATAAAAACATAAAAGTCTAGATTTTTATTCTATCATAGAATAGTTTAAAACATGTGTTGTGAGCTAATGGCCCGAGTCTAGTCAAAAATTCGTCGTGTTGTACATTATGCGGAGAACTTAAGTTTTTATTTCTAATAAATCATCGTAAATGAGACATAAGAAAATATGTCCATATAATATATATGAGTCCATATAATGTGAAATGATTGATTATAACATTCAATGACTTTCATATAAACACATCTTGCCTTTAATAATGTTAATACATATACATAATACATACATTTATATTTAACGTATGCTATATAGAAAAACATATTTCATTTCATTTCTTGGAAAATTTTATAAACTGGCTGTGATAGAAACTATGGTTCTATTAATAGATTTTAGCAAGTTTCCAATGCATAATGTACATACAAGACTGAGGGCTTAATATATTTTAAAAAGTCGAAGAACCGTATAATCGAATCGCAAATTTAATTAATTTCTGAAATTTGTAAACAACATAATTATCGTGGTATAAATACAAATGTATGAAATTTTGTTTATTTCTTTAGTAATTCATATTATTTAAAGTACTTAAAGATATTAACTTAAAATGATGTAGTTACCAGAGTCAAACTAATAATTACTTTAAAAGATATTTTCATTTTATCATATAATACAATCATATTTGTATTGTACTGTCTGATGATTTTTGAAAAATAATTTTTTAGATAAAAAAGAAATAAACTCAAAATATCTTTCAATTCTAAATTTAAACAATTTTTCATCATGCTTTCTCTTTCAACATCATATGAAAATGTCCATTTGCCAAATGAATATTTGGCACAAGTTAGTATATATATATATATATAATATTCCAACATTATATGAATTATACAACATACAAATGAATCTTCTAAACAAATTCAAAGAAAGTAGTACTAACTTTGTAATGCCTTTATTCATATACAACTACCATTTTTATGGTAAATAAGACATGTCTAAAATAATTGCTATTAGAAAAATTATTCATTTTTTCTTCAATATACACATATATATACATATATATATACACACATATATATATACATATATATATACACGTTATACATATATATACATATATATACACACACACTATTTCGAAGTAAGGTAAAATTTTTCTTAAAATCTAATTAAGAATATTGATAAAATGATCATCTTGATAAAATATTTATAATTAATAATTTTCTATGGTCTCACACAGGAAAGAATACATTTATTACTTTTATAATCAGATTAGTAAATACTGTTAACTACAGTCTTTTATATTAATATATTTATTTGTTTATTTATTAATTAGCTGAACATTTTTAGTTGAGAAAGACTGCTTTAAATGAATTGATTTGCATTAATTTGAACATATTATGATTTTTGGCAACAGAGAATACTAACATGTAAAATTTGTTTATAGTATGCTATGTTATTTGTACGATACGTAAATTTCGTATTTGTGCTTCCAAAAAAGAATGTCTTGATATATCTAAGTAAATAAAAAAGATTATGTAAACATTACACTTATTGATAGAATGAGTATTTAATGATAGACAAAGCATTATATAAGTAAATTCATTATATCTTTTTGGAAATGTAAATAAGAGTATATGTATTATAGACGATGTATAATAAATAATTATAAGTCACCAACTTATTTTTAAATATTTATTAACAAATATAAATATTGTATACTCATCTATTTTTCATCTTTTTTATATACACATATATATATATATATATCTAAAAAAAAAAACGATTACAATATCGTATTTATCAGTAGATAAACTATTGATATGTTATCTCAAATTTCAAGTAAAAAGATTATTTTTCGATATGATGGAAAAGAGTAGGGGGTAAACGGACAGTAGGCGGCCTTCTAACGTCCGTTTGTGATTTTAACATGATTTTAATATTTTATATTTAAAATTATGCTATAAAAGAGAGTAATCATAAAATGATATCTATAAATTGGGGAGAATTATTTCCTGGAAGATGGAGTCCTGTCATTTTTCTTTCTTACATGGCTCTTTTTATCAATCAAGGTAAATTTAAGGTTAGATTTCTATTTGTATTACTATATTCGGCATCTCTTCAGTTATGTAATAATAGATATTTTGCAAAATTTAGTACACCATTAGTACATTACATTTTGCAATATCAAATTCATAATGAATATTTTTACATATTTTTTGATAAACAGAACCAAACTGTTTTTTATATCATTTATCTTGATATGCATATTACAGGAATTATTGTAACATGGTCTCAAACAAATGGTCAATATGAATATAATATCGTAACAGTGGTATTGTTAACAGAAGTTTTAAAATTAATTGTATCAGCTATTTTGTATTGGAAAGAGTAAGTACAATCAAAAGCAAATCTTCATTCTTATAGACTTTTTATATATCATTTGAAAACATTGATATTTGTTTGTATTTTTAGTAATAAAATATTATCTCTTTTCCAAGAGATAGTAATACATAAAAAGGGTATGTAATAGTTGATAAATAAACTAGATTTAGACAAATAGTATTGAAAGTTTCTATAGATATTAAACAGTTTAATGTTTAGAAATATAATAAAAAAATATTTTAATTGATGTCCTATATTTTTAGTGCTTCTACTGTACTTAATACCTTCATTTTTATACTGCCTGTATAATAATTTGGCATTTATCAATTTGGCTGCATTTGATCCAACAACTTACTATGTTCTATTACAATTTCGTGTTGTTATGACAGGAATTATTTTTCAGGTATGTATCGATAAATATTTTTACATGTCAATCATTTTATAATATTTTTTATTTCTCAGCTCATCTTTAAAAAAAAATTATCTGTAAAACAGTGGTTGTCTTTATTATTGCTGACGCTTGGTTGTATGATAAAACATGTAAATATTAGTATGGATGCTGACGTTAGTACAAAATTTGTATTAAATAAAAATATTTATCTTATATTTATTCAGGTTAGTCTTATCGATATAGCATTTTTCTATTTTTTTTTTTTGTAAATGAATTGTAACATAATCATAAATATTTTTACCTTACAGACTTTTTGTTCATGCTTAGCCGGCGTTTATAATGAATATTTGCTTAAACAAGGAACAGATATAAATATTTTTGTACAAAATGTATTCATGTATATAGATAGCATTTTATGTAATGTTATAGTATTTTTAGTATTATTTACATTTCAAATCAATGTTACCAATATATTCAACAATGTTGGATCTAGTATCTTTATGCAACCCAAAGTAATAATAATTATGCTAAATAATACGGCCATTGGTATAATAACAAGTTTTTTCTTAAAAAACTTAAATTCTATATTAAAGACATTTGCTAGTGCATTAGAGTTAGTATTTACAGCTGTTTTATGTTGGATTATATTCGATATACCTATTCTTATAAATACAGTGATATCTATTGCCATGGTTAGCAATGCTGTAATTTTATATTCTCAAAATCCAGTTCATAATGAAAAATCAACAGAGATAGAATCTAAAAGATTGTTGGTTTAAAGAATTATACAATAGGTAGAAATATAATGATAATTACGAATTAATTCTTATAGCAATACAGTCAAAAATAAAGATATATAGTATTATTACAATATTAAAATATAATATATTAATTTCGAGTCAGTATAAAATGTTTGTTTTGTTTATAATAAAATATTTTTATTTTATTTAAAATATGTTTATTATGTTTTATCGAATAATAATCAAAAATTACCTAAGAACATACGAATGTGATATTTATGTATTTTTTATAGTAATTGTTATAGTAGTTTTATTTTCAAAAATTTAAATATAGTAATATATATATATATATATATATATATATATGTTGGTGTAACGTGACATATACTTATAAACATATGAAAACATGTGGTACAAATTATGAAACTGCGTATCTGATTAATTACTTAATTCCCGCTATCGATTTATATATATATATAAGATATATTATGTAATGATAGATTACATAGAGCGGCGATATTGTAAAACCAAACTGAAATATGCACAAATGTGAACAAAATAAACACAAATATTATAATTTCATTAAAAATAATGATATTAATCTAAATAAATGCGTATCTTGATTTATCTATACGTATTATTACTATCTATTTTGAATTTAACAAACGCATATTCGGTTTTATCAAAATATAATTCAAATTGTACCTTATATCTAAATGTATTGGCACATGCATACGTCGATTAATAATGAAATAATTAAATGATAATAATAATAATAATAATAATAAAAAAAAAGAAAAAAAATGGAGTTCGTTATCGAGTGTTATTACTGGCAATTAAAGAGAACGATTTTCAATGCTCGAATAGTTCCATCGTGTTTATAACATAAGTAAAACGTAGACGTGAATAATGAGGGAAATTATTAAAGAGAAAATCTCGTGACTGCGTTTGAATAATGAAATGATCAATCGCGGGCTACGTTAAAGGGAAGATAAATATTGAACATCGATAATGGAGGTATAAAGCGGTATTGTTATCCGACCTTCGACGAGCTACGGCTCGAAATGCATACAAAAAGAAAAAAAAAAAAAACATACACGAGTAGATTTTTTTTCGTACAGGAAATTCAATGGCGTAATAAAAAATTTTATATAAAAACGAATCTACAATAATTTTTTTGCGAAGTAAACGAAAAAAATCAATTCTTTTTTTTTTAAATGATCTATAAAAAAAAAAAAGTTCGAGCGTTTCTATCGATGGTACGATAAAATTTACGTTAAAATATGTATAATAATAATAATCATCATGACATATATGCATGTAAATATATATATATATATATATAGAAGAAAAAAAGAAAGAAGGGTGATCGAAGGCTGTTCTACCGTCGAGTCTTAAGAGTTCAAGAGTTAGAAACTGCTATTAAAGTGGGGATGAAATGGTCGATATTACCTTTGAACCACCATGCTCGCGAAGAACAGGGGCAATAGTCACATGCCGGTCGTGGTCAAGTGAGGTTACCGTTTCGAGTCAACTTCCGCTTTGTCCACATACGCGTGTCTCCTTCATAACTTTTAATTCTTATTTCGTTTGTTCTTTTTCTTTTCCTATTAATTTTCGTTGTTTCTTTCTTTACTAAAATCATGATTACCGAAGAAATATTAGACGGACAACGAAATGGAACTATCAATACGGTAGGTGAATGCAAAGGACTAACAAATATTTGCTTGAAAAATTATTTTTACTAAACGAAATCTTTCATCGTTAATCATTCGATTATTTCACCGAGCTAGTGTATCTGATGTATCAATTTTTTAGAGACTTCGTTTGACGTAGACCAATTTGTTCCTTCTTAATTTTTTTTATATTTTTTTTATTATTTCTTTTTTTTTTTTTTGTTTTTTTTTTAACGGAAACGTTTCGAGAAAGGAGAAAGCTTAAGTTCACTTACAAGAAGCGATCCCTCTGATATACGAGCAGAATTTCTTTTGGTTATGCAATCGCATTTCGTGTGTACTACTTTTATACGAAGTTCGTGTCGTGAGATTTGACGATAAACTTGGCAAGTTTCCCCGTTCGGTGCTTGCTTGGCCGCTTTTTAAAAGTACCGCTCTAAGAGAAAGAGAGAGAGAGAGAGAGAGAGAGAGAGAGGACGCTGATAAGTTCATAATAACTAATAATGAACCGATTCTAATCCGAACATCCCCCTGTTGCTTTTGAATATAAATTAGTATAACGCGAATGAAGATCAGAGAACAAATTCTAATCAATTCTATCTCTTCTTATCTGCTACAAATATGAACAGCAAAAACATAGACTACCGCGCGTGTACACGTGACATTAAAATATCGTAAGAATCGCTCGATAAATGCGTTCATATCGAGGGTAATAAGGTAAGTCACCTTCCGTCACTTGTATTTTCCTAACACGTGAATGAAGAACGTCGTCTCATTTGAAAAATAAGAAACATCATGGCGGAATAAAAGCCAAGAAAATTATAGAATCGCTAATAGGTTTTATCGTTAGAATGCGGTCATTCGATTATGTAGAATGTGATAAGATCGCTTTAAAAGCTAAATGGAAAATGAAAAGAGAATGAGAAGAAACAAAGAAAATAAAATATTTTTAATGAAGACAGTACGTCACGCATAAATGATATGTATTCACAGGATAGGAAGTTGGTAAAAGATCTTTAAGAGCTTAGAGCGAGAGAGAAAGAGAGAAAGAGAAAAAAGAATAGAATGAAGAGCCGACGATTTCAACGAGAGAACGAAACGTAAGTATCCGAGTTCGTGTGCTCCTTCGGCTCGACATCTATGACAGGATCGACGAGCTCGGAGGGCCTGCGGCCCCAGGAAACCTCACCTATTCCTACAAGAAACACATTGTTTTCTCACGATTCTTTCGTCGAGGGACGAGATCAGCATCATCAGCCACGTCGGAAAATGACTCCGTTACCACCGAGCGGTACGCCGATACAGCTAACTCCTCTTTGGGAACACGTGGTTCGTATTAGATACGTTTGGCTCGAATTAATTCATTTTGTTGTTAAACGAAATCGGTCGGTCGTTAGAAAAATAAGTAGGATGATCGAACAGGTTCGTACGAGAAGATTTCCATCGGAGATCGATACACGATTGATATTCGTCGAGATATCGGAAAGATTGCGAGATCCAGAATGGGAAGTACGGCAACACGCTCTTCGCGTTCTTATGGACGTGATGCCGACTCTGTCCGGCGAAATCGTGGACGAGGTAATGCAACCGGTGGTACCAGAACTGTTAAATAATTTAGGTCATGCAGCACCAGCCGTTCGTAAGGGCGCCTTGGACGCTTTGAGAGTATACCTCGTACATAGTCTCGACAGAGAAAGGATCGTGAAAAATGTAAGAGAGATGATTGGAACGTTCGACGAACGATATTGAAACAATCGATCGATTCTGATCGTTCGTACTTGTTTAGATATTTCGGGATGGTTTTAACCGACGAGACGTTCAGGACGTGTTTCAAACTAATCTGATCACAGGAGTGATCCTCAGTGCACCATCCTTGCTATTCCCATCGTCGAGTGGTTCTCGTCCTAGCAAGGACATCGTCAAATACGTCACCTTCTCTTTGGCCTCTCGTTTGACCCAGGTGGCCTATCAGGAAGCTATTCTAAAGTCATTGATGAAGATTCGCGAGACTATAGGCGCGGGAGAATTCGACGACATCATTTCTGGTTGCGACGGTGAACTGAAAAAACATTTGGAAGTTCTCTGCAAGGTTTACAACGTTAAACCGAGCAAGAAGAGCCAAACGAAGATATCGTCGGATAGGAAGGAAGTTAACAAATTAGACGAGGTTGGGCCTACTCGTGAACAAATTTGGGATAGCGACAGTGATACGTCAGGGATTGCCGAAGAAGAAGATGAAATTGTTAATGGACAGATGCCACCGGCTCGAGTGGTTTTGGAAACGGAAATAAAGTTCAACGAAGAGACAGCCATCACTATGACCATTCTCGAAGAAAAAGCTACGAACAGCGAAGAGGACGAGGAGGGCGAAGAAAGTGGCACCGACGTAAGAAACGAAACTGAAATAACGAGCGAACGTAACGATACAAGAAAAAAGACCCCTAGACGTGTACATTTTGGTGGTGAAATCGTTAAATTAAGGACACCCGATAGCGACGATACCGAATCGGTTGTCGTAGCTTCCTCGAAAACTAGGATACCCCTTCCAGTCTCGCCAGCCACAAAGATGCCATTGGAACGGTCACGTCGAAGATCTATATCGCAGCCCAACAGTCCTCATTTCGCTAGACGCAATACCAATAGAATGTCCAGATCACTTTCCAGTAGTCCTAAGAGAGAAATTTATACACATAATGCTGATCTCAGCCCGAAAAAGGGTATTCTTACGAGAACGAACAGTCCTCTTTTCGTTATCGAGCCGATCGATCGTCAGCTTGATGATAAGAGAGATAAACGTAACGATAAGTACGCAGAAATGTCGACTCGATCGGGATCACCAAAATTAAAAAACGACGACGACTCGAGTCGATCTTCGCTTCGAGTTAATTCCATTGAAGAAAATTTCGATATCGAAAAGTTGCCCGACGATATTAAGAAGGAAAAGGATCATCGAAAGGATAAGGAAGATTCGAAGAACGTTAAGGAAGATAAACCATTGTTTCGATCGTTCAGCGTTCCATCCATTAGATCGATAGAAAGTAATTACGAATCGAAAGATTTGGAGAGAATAAAAGTTCTCAAAGAACAAGAAAGAAAGAAATCTTTTTCGAATAATGTCGAAGAACTTTCTTCGATAAACAATCAAGCTAATCTTACCCTATATCACGAAAGTGCTAACGATACGAAAGCATTTTCATCGATATTTGATACGAAAGTCAATAATAGAGCTGTCTCGATAGAATCGAATCATGAGAATCTCGACGATATTGAACGATCGTTTGACGTTACTTCGAAAATCGATGAAAAGATAAAGGATAACGTTGCCGTAGGCACTACGTCAGGATTAAAATCGAACGAACGTGAATCGACTAATGCCTTACGAAAGATTCACAGTTCGAAAACTTTCAAACGAGAACGTGATTCACGTTCGCCAACAAAGATTGTTGATTCCGAGAATATAGTGACTTCACGTAAATATAATGAACCTGAGGAAATACGAAGAACTAAAACGAGTCATGCAGTGGAAAACGGAAACTTGACGCGTGCAGTGGGCGACAACAAGAAAGAAAGTAAATCACAGGAACCAAGTTGGGAAGAATTGGGATTGGTTAATCGTGACGTTTTGGATGACCTACATAACAAGGTAAGAATTTTCAATGTTTTATCAATAATATAGATAATATTATATATCGTCGCGTAAATAACATTTGAATATATGATAATGAATATATATTTTATGCAGTTATTAAAGTATCATCACTAGTTGGATTGAAACCTTTAGGGTTTAGGATAGATCGTTCCGATACATTATTGTAGGAAGTAGGTCAATCGATTTTGTCGACAAAAGTTCGTTCGTCGCGTGGCGTAACTCGATTTAAACTCGATTAATTACAGGATTGCGTAAAAACGTTCATAAACTTTGCTTTTTCTTGTCTCTCTTTTTCTCTCTTTTTTCTTTTTTTTTTCTGTTTGTTTTTATCAAATCTATAATTAATCAATCGATATTATATTTTCCTAGTCTCTCTCTCTCTCTCCCTCCCTTTCTTTTCTTGTGTTATCAAATTCTCATAATAATTGATCGATAATAATTACCTTTTGTTTTTTCGTTTTCTTTCTTTCTTTCTTTTTTTTTTTCATTCAATTAAGAGCTACGGCGTATCGATAATAATCTTCGGCTGAATAATCAAAAAGTTCAAAATCCAATCTATACTTTTCGTAAAGTCTTTCTACCATCTTTCGACTCAATTGTTTGAAATAGATGCTAGATGCGTTCGTATAACCACTACCGTGTTTCCAAGTTGGTTTGATCCTTTTGTCTAATCCTAGTTTGTTCAACGCGTAAATTTGATCTCGCGATAAAGTTTCCACCTAACGTACGTAATTAATATTTTTGGCTAATAAAATATATAAAATTTGTCGATTGTATTATTATTATGTAATGATATTACGAACCTTGGCGATGATGTCGTATTTAACGAGACACGGTGTACAATAGAGATAATAAGGAATCCAATGATCGTCACTATAGTTAGCTAAATTTGTGTTGATCAAGTACTCAACGAATTCTCGCCACGTTGGCTCGATTCCTGCTGCTGGTGGAACATTTTTTCTTACGATCACTTGATCGTCTTGAGGTTTTACGAAGTTCTTATCTATTCAATAAAGAAAAAAAAAAAAAAGGAAAAATGAAGTTGTTTTATTAGTTGAACGATTAGCTCAAGCTCGATACAATTGTTATCCAATCATGACTCACTACGATACTTTCGAACGATCATGGCTCCATATTTTTGATAAAAATGAAGAGTTCCATGCTCACGACCGGCCACAGAATTTTCCAGTTTATCTCGATATGCACTTAACAATCTTTCAAATGGATGCCTTATCACTAATAATTTTTTTGTACTTCTCAATGCCTGTTAACGTAAAAAGTATAATCTCGTTTAGAAAATAATTCGAGGAAGATATTAAAATCGAAGATTAGAATTTAGATCATATTTTACCTCGTCAGCTTCAGGATATTCTAATTCGGCTATGACTCTCCTAGCAATAGTCGATAATTGTTCTTTACCATTGTTTAATTCTTTTTCCGATATATTCATTAACAGACATAAATTATATAACCAAGTTGTACTGCTGGCTTTATATAATGGACAGTATGATATGTTATGAGCTCTGAAATAATATATTTTAAATATTTTAGTACTAATAAAATTTCTTTTTTCTTTTTTTTATTTTACAAACCTAACGATATAGAAAACGCTGTATTGAGGTGCAGGTGGATGTTTAAAAGAAACTTTGCTCGAATCCCTGTAAATACCTAGTCTGTATTTTTTACATACTTTATCAACGGTCAACAATCTTTCATTATTAATTTTTTCTGCTTGATCCTATAAAATCCAACATTCAATTCAACACTCTGTTCTACGAGATTTTTATTACAAAGAAGAAAAAGAAAAATGAATTATTTATCGACTTACCAATAAATCTGATGAACTTAATACCGACTCGGCTTCATTCCTTTTAATTGTGGCGTTCAATTTAAATAATATCAAGATCAAACCGCACACAATGGTAATTTTAATTAGTTGATTAATAAGACGTCTTCGCGATCGATGCATGACTCGCTTCGTCCCTAGTCGTGCCGATTTTACTTTTTAATTAATCAGATATAGCTATACAGAACAATTGTACATATTAAATCTCCTTAATTTAATCTTCTTCATTTTTTAATAATTTTGTAGGAATCACGATTGAATTTAAGACTATAGACAATGCAAATTTTCTTCAAAGAACTGTCACCTTACACCAGGTACGATACTGACTGACCGGTTTCGTGCTAACTTTACACAGTGCTGCATATATCTTACTTTGCGCCCTGTACACAAAAATATAATTATTATTTTGCAAAAAGATTCAATGGAAATTTACAATAATTTTTTTATAATCCACTTTTTCCATTTCTTTTCTTTTTCGTTTCTATTTTTTTATTTTATTTTCATCGTTTACTTGAGATCAGTTTATATCCATCAGGACTATTAACGATCGCTAGTTTTCTTTTTTTTTTTTAATCTACTTTTATCTTTTTTTTGTTTAATTTTATATTGGTCCAGTTGTTTCATGTGAAGTAATATAACAGATAAAAATTTTGGTAGAAATTTTATCATGTAAAAAAACGATCGTCCACTCCTGAATTGGAATGAGAAAAAGTTTTGCCTTGAGGTTTCAAGCGTCGTGATGAATATTAATTAGTTAGTTCAGTTGTGGTCGAATCTTCTTGGACGAACGGTCAGATGGATGGATGGATGAACGAATGAGATCGAATGATGATGATAACTGCAAAACAAAGAATAAATGTTACGTAAACAAATACATTGTTTATCGTATTACATATCGTACTCGTTCTCTTGTTCTTTTCTTCTTTATTATTCCCACTTTAATTTCAATATATTCGATTATTTTTGTTTTCTTTTTTTCGGGGGAAAAAAAAAAAATACAACAGAAAGCATTCTATGTGACGGTCATATTTTACATTCATTACATATTTTATATTCATTCAATGTAAGTTCAAGGATATTGTACTAGACCTTTTCATGAACGCAAGAGTAACCTTGTCAACGTGTCGGTAGAATAAGAGTATGTAAAGAAATAACAGCTTTGAAATCGATCGCTGACGTTATTCTTTACATTTTCTATGAGAACAAAATGATGGGTCCACGTGGGTTTTAATCGAATCAAGGAGATTTATATACATATGTATATCTAATATATGCAATAAATATGATACTAAGAAATAAGAAATATTTTCGTTAAATCGTGAATATATTTCATATTTCTTTCAGAGAGACATATTTCAAACAGGTAGATTAATCATAGTTTTGATATATGAACCACGAGGAAGAGAATCTTTCTTTCTCTCTTTTTTTTTTTGTAGTTATTTGTGTGTGTGTGTGTATGTGTGTGTGTGTACACGTGCGCGCGTGAATTATAACGTTGAATTATTCATTAAAGTAGCCCTGTTGGTTGTATCGCGATACGATTCAAGGGTGGTCGAGATTTCGATATGAATATTCCGAGGATAGGAAAATGAAAGATTCTCTTCGTTATATACTAAGAAGAAGTGGGAAATCGCGAAATAGGAGAATGATATTGCTGCTAAGATGCAAGAAAATAATTAGGTAGTACGTATAACGTTACCTATTACGTTTACCGTCTTGCGTGCTGAGGCAATTCACTAAGGCGTCATTTCTACCTACATGTATATGCAAATAAGATGCAATTGCAATGCGATTTACTTCGACGATTTCAAGACACTTTCTCATTCTCATCTTAAGCCTTGATGGATGAGTCGTGATATGAACCATCGAAATTACCGATTAGTTCTAATGAAATTCATCCTTGTAAAATTTTTCTTTAGGTGTATACGTGAATATGTGTATATATATATATATATATATATATATATATATATATATATACATATATACCGAGGTAAAAACACGCGCATATCAATATATTCGCACCTTGAAATGCAATATTTTCTACGAATTGCTGAAAACACAATAAATAAATCTAATAGCAATTTAGAACAGCGAATGCAGATGCTACCACGTTCGCGATGTTTCTGCTTACGATCGATAATGTTCACTCTTGTACTCGTGCGTTTTCTCGTGACTCAACAATACTAATAGTGGTAGAATAAATATATTTATTATATTAGGATTAGATTTATTCATTAATTATCGATGTTCTGTGAAGTTTAACGTGTTACATGGAACTTTTCTTTGTCAAATATATATATATATATATATATATATATATATATTATATAATATTAAATATATTTAATATATAATAAATTAAAAAATAAGTAACTTAAATATATTACATATATATATATATATTATAGTAGTAATATGACTTGTAAATACATACAGAGACATTGACATTACCAGACCCCATAAGCCCATATAATATGATAATACCCCCATAAAGAGTATCGAATGTATAAACGAAAGGATCGTACTTACCGTACGATTCGTTCAGAAACCAAACTGATTAACTCTATCCTCTGTTTGATTTTCAATCGTAAGTGATTCGTATATACATAGGGGTCTACGTATGTAAATCTAAATTTACTTTCAGGAGGATTGGCGTGCTCGCGTAAGAGGTCTCGAAAGAGTAGCATCGGCATTACGGACACCCTCAGCTCTAATCGCGATAGAGTCGCGATTAGGATCACTTTTGCATGCTGTACTTGGCGGCGAAAGGAGCTGCCGCGTAGCGGCTGCTGGTTTAGCAGTTGCAAAGGTACTAAATACATACATACATGAAATTCTAATTGTCGACAGAGAACTTGATAGACTTAAGTTTACTACATTTATTTACTTTGTCAGATATTACTTACTTTGTCATTGACATAAAATTGATTTCCTACTTTTTATATATTTTATCAGGTTCGTTAAATATCCTTATTACCTTTATCTTCTAATTCAATCATTTTTAACGATAGATCGTCGTTGCTGGTGTCACCGAAAATGCGCTAAAACGAAAATTGCCTCAACTCGCTTGGGGCCTGGCAAGACAAGGTGGTCCTAGTGCTGCTCAACTTGCGAGAATTGCTATGCTCAGATTAAAACCTGCTTATCTCTTGGAACAATTTTTGCAACCTCAATGTCTCGGGGCTAGAAATGCTAAGGTAAATTTTCGAACGAAGTCAAGTGGCAGATATATGATCGTCGTTATGACGATACTATTCGTAAATTTTAATCGATATTATATTTAATTTACAGACGAGAGAGAACGCATTGCAGTTGTTGATCTTCTCTTTCGTCACTTTTCCCAGTACGGAGTTTAAAGTCGAGACGGTGGCACATAAGGTTGCTCTTATGGTGGGTGATCGACGTCGTAGGGTACGACAAGCTGCTCTCGATGCTTTGGCTGTTTTGGCACAGATTTACGAACCCGAGGTAATTCTTTTATCGGCCTTGAATTTTAACTTAAATAAACGAAACACTTTGAACAATGTTTACAGGAGGTTCTACGAGCAGGGAAAAGAGCATCGGCCAGTAGGCACGACGGTGAGGCCATGTTTTCAGCTATAAGATCTCGTCTAGCTAGAAAATCATTGCCTTTGGTCTCTGCCGACGGTTTGGTCGTCTACGGTTTACAAATTTCACCGACCGTTCAAATTGCTACCGGTAATCGTACGATCGATTGATTCATATTATCTGTCATAATATATTAAGTCTTTTATTTAGCACGCAATTTCTCTTCTTTTTTATTATTATTATTTGTTTTAATACCGTCGTAATCCTTCTAAAGTTTAAAGCTTTCGATTCTCTACGGTAAACTTGTCTTTTGCATGTTCGATTAACACTCGTAAAACGGAATAAATTTTCAACGTAATCGAACTTACGATATAAAACTTTTTGCACGACGACTTTTCCGAATGAATTATCATATTTTCAAGCTAATGCATCTATCATTTTATTTAGGACCTGACGTTGATTGGATCGTAGCCGGAAGTGGTTCGGTTTCACCTGGTACAGGACGTAGCAAACGTCAAATCGCAACGGCCAAACCCGATAGAGGAAATTTTTTGAGGTCGACTTTTGATTATTCTACATTTGTAATATCTGTCTGTGCATTGATAATAATAAATACTATTTTGTAGAAATAGGAATGCAAAAAAGTATGGCAGTCCATGGACAAACAGACAAAATTTGTTTGCACGTGGTATCGCTTTACGTCCCGCGAACGAGAAACCTGTAGTATGGCAAATATTACCTCAAAATCAGGTAAAATAAATGTACATATTTTTAAATAAATAAGTCTTTTAATTAATTTTTTTAATTTAAATATATATATATATATAATGTAGTCGCGGTTTCATACGAAGAAAAATCTCTTTTGGAAAGTTCACTTAGAGAAAAAGGTAAGGACGCGGGTAGGTTTCGTGACAATTTCTTATGATTCACTAATAATTACATTTGCATTCTCCTGATAACCACTATCGCACTAGTTAATGCTGCTTCCTAAGGACGGTCTGTTTTCTAAGGTCACCAAGAAAAATTCCTAGACTAAAAATAAACATCGACTTATAATACATACATTTGAATATACCTGTCCGCTACTGTATCAATTCGATTTGGTTAAATTAAAGTTCCTTGAAAATTAAGCTTAAGAAATTTTCTACGATCACATGTACATCGGTTTACATCTCATTTGTAACGTTTACCATATTAATTTTTGATATACACACACACGTATATATATATATATATATATATATATATATATATATATATATGGCTATACCTATGACGCATCATTGAAAGACATAACGTGTAATCGTTATGTTTCTAAAGTCTGTCACCTGTCACAATCATAAATTTATCGAATAAGTATTATAAGAAAATTTTGTTAAATTTACAGATAGCTCTTTTATATATACATATATATATATATGTGTGTCATTTTATATGTTATTCTTAACGATAATGCAAGATCGATATTTTACAATACGATTGAATTATGACGATGCCCAATTTGAGTGTCATTAATCAATCAAAAACATTGAAGGTTAGAAAACGACATTGGAATTTATTCTTGGAAAGGAAATTACTCTTAACTGTTTTAGGACGATACTTTCTCCTGCTCAAACGAAGTTCAAGGATTGGAAGGACGAATCGACGATATCGTTAATGACAATGGTAATCGATTCAACTTAATGTTTAATGAATACAAAATGAAACAAGAGCCGAACTAACGATTACTGCAATTTACTACGTTTAGATGGTCATCCACGTGCGAGTCGAGACAATCAGAATACGAATGCATCGAGCAAGGGAACGTCTATAAATTTAAATCGTCGAGAAACGGCACAAATCAACAATCTCGATGATAATGGGAACGTTAGATCGATCGCGAAAGAAAACTTGAATTTCCAAGATGACCGTGCATGTCGACCATTGTCTCAAGAAAGTTCTGCCATTAAACTGGAATCCAAAATTCCGATATTTTTCTCTCGAGGAATGACCAGTACAAAGATAAACGATCAAGCTTCTAATCTTTCGTCCGGTCATAGTTATGATCAAGTAAACGTTAAGTTAAGAAAAAAGATAGTTTACAATTCGGATAACAAAAATAGCGTTTTTAAAGCGCGGAGTAAAAATATAGGGTACATAAATATATAACATATTTATATATATTTATACAATCAAAGATATATACGATGGATTTTGTTAATAATATTTGTACGCGTAGATTAGAGACGACGTATCAACGACGAAAACGTCTTCAACAAGATGCCACTTCTCCTATTAGTTTATTGGATAACCAAGTAACGAATCGAACTTCTGATTCGGGTAATAATACCTATCGACCTTTATCGTGTACAATAAATTCCAAGTATACCGAGGAGAGTCAAGAAAACATATCGGACGAACAAAATGTTATGTCGAAAGTCGTTTCTCAAGAGCATCCTCCTAAAGTATTAGTCAACAAAAGATATTCAAGAAGTTCTGATGGTCATTTAAGATTTCCAAGGACGAGTTCCGTGGAACGTCCACATCCAATATCTGAAATTGATCAACAATCAAAATTACCAACTTTTGAAACGTTAGTTTCCGAGATTGTTTTTCATTTCATTTTTTCATTATAATGATATTTCTAATTTGTTTTATTTCTCTTAGAATACCCTTTAGAAAGAATTTATTTATTTAGAACATTTTATAATTTCAGATCGAATCCCGTTTATCAACGACAAAGACAATTCGTTACAGAACCGTCATTTAAAACATTAAAAACAGTTAACACTTCGTATGCTCGTACTTATCAAGATGTAGAAAATTCAAATGAAGAGACATTAGTTGATCATACTTCGTTTGGACAGGTATAATGATATGTAATGATTATCGCTTCATCGTTTTACGTTATTAATTACGAATGAATAATAAATAAGTATGATAATTAAACGAAAGGAGGTATCGTTTCAGCCAAGAATAGATCGGAGAACTAACGAGGCAACGAGCCAACAACGTACTGAGCCCGAAGAAATATCATCGAACGCACGAACGGATGATGGTATGTTTGTAAACAGTCCTTTTAGAAGGCGAATACGTTCGTTATCACCGTCACAACTTTATCATCAAGAACAATTCGTCGATATGGCTTTCAAAGATTTGCAAGGAGTTTCCATGTACGATATGTGAGTATCATAATATATGCTTTATATATTGTATACTTATATCTCAGTTTTTTTTTTAATTAATGAAACACTATACAAGGATATTGTTTTCTTGTCTTTGCTATCGTTTTGTCGTCGTCGTAGAAACGGAGACACACCAATGTTACCAAGGAACAAGTGTAACGACCTCTGATTTTTTATAAAACTTATTCTATATTATATTACCCTACGACACGATATTCTTGACGACACTTTACTTTAGAATAATTACATTTCAAAGTAGCAGTAATTATAGCTGAGAGAGATTTTAGGTCACTTTTAAGTTGCGTGTACCGACTCGTGCTTGGTGCGATAATAAAAAAAGCTCTCGCGACAGGGACTCGCCTGTATACATAAATATGTATATACATACGTACGTACGTACATATATACATATATAGACGTTAAAAAATATAGCTACAAAAAAATTTCGTGTTATTGAAAAAACGAATGTTATATCTTTTTATTATCGAGGTATTAGCCAGACAGACCTTTCATTTTATCTTTCGCTATACACATACATACATGTCGAACGTGAAATATGCGGGATTATTGTTCGACAAAGGATTTGAAAATGTATATATGTACATACACACAAACGTTCTCGCTTAGTTTAATACTATTATATATACATACATACATACATGCATATATATATATATATATAAAATAGTATATTCATCATTATTACGTTATTATTGAAAATGGCACTGATTTCATACGTGTATACATAAAGAGAATCCTTCGAATAAAGTAAATGTCACTACATATTGTGTCCGCAGTGAAAAGATTAGATCGTCATACGATAATGTTGATCAATAGATCGAAATTTCTCAGAAGTCGATATACAAACGTAAAATGACGAACATGAGTCAGAAGATATTCCCGTTGAAACATCGTAAAATTTCTATAACATCGATCTAACACACTTTATTACAATTTACATTAAAAGCGAAACAAAAATTGAGAAAAATCTTTGTCCTGCGAAATACAATTTTTAACGTTTCACGAAATAATGCGAAATAGAAGAGAATTGAAATGTCGACGAGAATAGTGGATAAAAAAAAAAAAAAGAAAAGAAAAGAAAAGAAACAAAAAAGAAAGAAAGAAAGAAAGTCGACGATGTAAAACGACGATTGAAAGTGTAAAGGTAAAAGAAGGGGAGATAGGTAGATAGAAAGAAGGGTTGGAATAGGGGTTGGAGTGGGGGTAAGAGTAGGGAGTAGCGGTCAGTAGCGTCGGGACGCTCGACGTCGGTGCGTTCGGCGCCATCAGGCAGTTACAATCGTGCGTACGGAGTTGCTTGTCGCGATCATCTGACCCCTTTAATAAAACTCCCAACACTTTTTTTTTTTTTCTTTTCTTTTCTTTTTATCCTATTCCAACGTTGGCAAAAAGCTTTCTACGTGATACCATTTGCATTTATCGGCGTCTCGGGTTCTCAACGTGTGGTCTTTTTTTTCAATTAAAAATTCATAGCCTTTGTTACGGTCGTTGTTGTAGTCAAATGATGGACAAGACTGGTGTAAAAAAATCATACAAAGATAAAAAGCTTTCCAATACGTTTCTTTCGATCGTCGATTGATTTTTCTAAAAACAAATAATGAATTTTCTTTTTTTCATTTTGTTGTTTCGAAGAACAAAGTTCGTGATAACATATAATAGACTTTTGTCATTTATTTAAATTGATAATCATATAAAATATTATGAACGGGATATTTTTGTTGAGTGGAAAAATGTCCGATTAATATCGATACTCGTCTCGCTTACGATCGTGTTCTTATCGGTCGAATATCTTTATAATTTTCAATTTTCTTTTATCGTATCAGCGATCTTTTTTTTTCTTATTACTTTTTATTTATCGTTGCTTCCATGAAATAATTTATTTAATAATCGTAAGATCTGTCGTATAAAAATATGTAGAGTGTAAATAGTTTATCGTGAAAATGACATTCGTTCGTTCGCTTGTTGCATGTTACTATATATATATATATATATATATATATATATATATATATATACATACTATATATATACACATATATATATCTATATATATATATACATATATATATTCACACATTACTGCAATCGTTTCTTCAGAATAGACAACAAAGTGTTCTAAAAAATTAAAAGCACAACACAATGAAACTTAATAAAAATCGTTATATCGCGATCGACGGATGAAGAATGATATTTAAATATTGCGTGTGGTCTAACGAGACCAAGGATGATAATAAATTAGATGAGAATAATGTAAAAAGTTCTAATGAATATAATTTCGCTGGTACCGTTCTTCGTTGTTGTCCTTGCGTCTTCCGATGTAGAAGATCGATCGGTATCGGCAACGAAAATGACAATGGATCCATTTCGACGATAATTACTAATCCTAACGTTACACCAGTCATAGCAGTAAGACTACATAGAAGTACAGATACAATGTAGGTGTATTCAAAATTGATCGAGATCTCTTTCTTTGTCCAAACGTTGTTTCTTATTTATGTTTAAAATCGATATACCTACATTAATAACGAAATACGTTTTATATAATATTTTGTTGAATCTATTTTCAGAGACAAAGCACCTGTGAACGTAGAGGAATGCAACGATAGAAAGAATAAGGATTATTATTTATCAGAAACTAACATTTATCCTGCTCAAACTTTAAACAATGAAGAATTATTTCATGAAGGTATATATGCGTCGTTATTAGATTAATTATTAGATTAATTATGCGTCGATGTAAATAAGATGCTAATCGATACGAAAGATACAATTAACTGTGAAATCAGCTTGGACGATCGAACTGGAACAGAAGGTTCTTAACCTCTTGTGTATATATATATATATATATATACACACATATACATATATATACATATATATACATACATACATACATATATCTACGTCGCTTAACGTCCAAGCTGAGTTTACAGGCTCGAAGGAATCAATATTTCGCTGGTCAAGTCTAAGGCACGATCGAATGTATCGTCATTTCCACCAATAGAAATAACAACAAATAACACCGTATATCAATGACGTAGTCGATATACATACGTAAACAAATATTCTAGTAAGACGAATTTCAATATGACGGAAATATTTATCATCGTATATTCGTTCAAACGTTTTGTTTATTTTCGGTACGTTCTCCAACGAAGATTACGAAAGAAAAACAAGAAGGACAAGAAGTGCGGATAGTACATCGTCGGATCTATCAGCGAGTGATTCGAACGACAGAAGAAGAAACCGATCTACATTGCGATCTCTTTTGGAAGGTCGCGATCGAGATGAGAGTGATAATAATAGCATTGGTATTCCGATTTCGCAAAGTGAAAACATCGAGAAAGCTTTCGACGTTATTTCTGATAAATCTCAAGAAAGGAACAGCGTCGATTCTTACGTCGTAAGTTAAACAATTAAAAATGAAAAACTCTAGAAACTTTTATTTGTTAATAGAACAAAATAGAAATTTGTTTTTTACACGTCGTTAATCTTTTAGTTAACGATGAAAGAATCAGATGCTTCCACCGAATCAACAAGTACTTCAACGGAGGATGAAACCTCGAAGGATTGGAGTAGCGAAGAAGGAATCAAATCGAGAAATAATCAAACGATTTTATCCAAACGAGAGGAATTAGTTAAAAACGATAATGATTCGAATTTAAACAGCGAAAGTTCTGATGCAGTTGACAAAGCAAAAAATAAAACAGAATTACGTAGAAAATCGATCGTTACCATTATTTCGGACGAGGACATTCTTATGAACGAATTATTAGTGTCCTCGGGTGAATCGTTGGAAATTAATTATAGAATTGATAGGAGATTGCACGATACTCCGACGATTTCATCACCCGAACATTCCAAAGTTATAGTCAAATCTGAATCAGAATTTATTAATTCAATGGTTTGTAATGATTATTTGAACGTATTTGGTTCACCGAGACGAGATCTTCGAAGTTCAAATTTATCACCGGTAATATTACATCATTTGTTTGTTTACGTTTTTTTTTATTTTTTTATTTTTTTCCCTTCCTACAAATACGTTTCATTAGAAATTAAATTTTTATTGAACATCTCGTTTGATTTAGATTTTCAACAAGGAAGTTAATGAAATATTGCGAGATGTGAAGGAAGAAGTTCCTTCCGTGTTTCTCGATCAATCTGTGACTTATCAAACTTTAGAAACAAGAAAGCCTGACAGATTAGACGACGCCATCGAGTCAGCAACAACTTTGTTAAACAAAACTTCAGAATATATCGATAATTCTAGAAACATTGAATCCAAAATGGATTGGTCTGTTTCGGAAGATATTGCTAAAGAAAATACTACAAATATTGCGTTTACTAAGATACCTGTCCCTTCAGAAAGTTTCACAAAATTAGACGAAATTAGAGATAAACATATAGAGAATAAGGAGGCGCCTGCGATTCTAAAGATCGAAGTATGCATCTCACAATTTTTCTTATAACAATTTCTTCGACATAAATATATATATATATATATATTTTTTTTTTCTTCTTAATTTATAAATAATGAATATTATTCTTAGAAACAACCTGCAGAAAATACAGAAAACGTTAGAAAGATGTCATCTAGGGTACTTCGTAGTACAACGAAATCCAGAAACATTTCTAATAAATCAAGCATGAATCAACATTCGGAAAAAGTAATAGATAAACAGAAACCTATCGTACAGCAGTGTTTCAATCAACTCGAGAGTAAAGACTGGTATGTATTTGTAGATATTATATTAAAATTATATTTCTTATACAACGAGACTGTATTTATTTACATTATATTTTAGGGAAGTAACGATAAAAGGACTTAAATCTTTATCTCAATTGGCTAAACAACATCCTGAATATTTGGATCTTAATATCGGTGGTACGATAGGTCGATTATTAGGTCGTCACATTAAAAATCTTCGTTCGCAAGTATCACGTGCTGCTTGTATAGCTGCAGGCGATATTTTTAGTTGTCAAATTCGTGGTATAGATCAGGTAAATTTAACAAATTTTTCTAGATTACAAG
>NC_057686.1:587685-600348 GCF_014466175.1 Vespula pensylvanica
AAAAAAAAAAAAAAAAAAAAAATTCAAACGTTTATATAATATATCGTTATTATATATTATGTAATACATATTGATATTTAAAGTTAATTTTTTTTTATGTTCCATAAATTATCTGTAATATTTATAGGATATCGATGATATCGTTGGACCGTTGCTTCATAGAACAGCAGATACGAATCGTTTTCTACGCGCTGATAGTAATGCAGCGTTAGATCGAATGGTCGAATCGCTTCCTCCACATAAAACTATCGGTATTATTGTATATCGTGGTGCAAAGTGCGTTAAACAACATTCATTTTCGATAAGTATTATATTATTTTCTTAGCAAAATTATTACTATAATATTTCGTTAAATTTTTAGTCATCAAAATGCAATTGTAAGAGCAGCCACAGCGAGATTATTATTATCGATCGTAGATCGTATTGGAGCTGAACACGCTATGATGTTACCTCGTGATGTTAGAGATAAATTGCTTGGTTCAGGAGCTAAATTATTGATGGACGGAAATTTAGATGCAAGGCAAGTGCTAATACATTACAAATGTTTATAATCTCTTTTAATCGCTCGTTACGTCACGTATGTTATTTTTTATTTTTATTTTTTTATTTATAGAAATCACGCAAAGAAGATTTTCCGACGATTAATGAATTGTGAGGGTTTTCAAAAAGCTTTGACCGACGCCGTACCAGAAACAACCTTGAGGCATATCGATAAAACTTTGAAATCGCTTTAGTCGTATGATAAGCGATTCTCACATGTCACGAATTAATGTTTGATAACATAAAAAGAAGGATCTGAATATTATAAATATTTATTAAAACTAACTTCTTAATCCTGCACCGTACCGGTGCAATAGGTACCTACAGTTTGTCAGCTTTTGTGATGAGAATTTGTCAATGAGTTTTATAGAATTGGTCTAATCAATATAATTGATAACGAGCGTTTCAAGATCAAATCAAAAAACGATATGATTTAACTGTCATTATTTTAACACATTCTTGACAATAGTTTTCACCTGTAAAGAAATTTTTTAAATTTTTCATACAATGGAGATTGATGTTATTAAGATCGAGGACAAAGATTTTGAGAAATTCAAGCAGCTGTATGATAACAATGACGATTGAAAATTAGATTATAACAAGCCCGATTTGTTCGTTTTGGTAAAGACTGTTCCAGTTTTTAATGGAAAAAGTTGGAACAAGATTTCTTGAAGTTATACGATATTTCACAGGATCCTGACTATAGGAATATTTTGGATACTCGTATGATTGAATCTCGAAAGATATAGGATTTTTTAATTGAGATAATGACATAGAATATTATTTTATATGATTCGAATCTTTAGTATCTTGTGCATCTCCATTGAAAAATAGAGATTTTATATTAGAATATTCGTTACTTGAGATCGGAGAACAATTCATCTTAAATCATTTTTATTTGTTACAAGGACTACTCAGCTAGAAAACATTTTATTGAAACGACATCTCATTCAATTTATTTAATTTTGAATATTTGCGTACGCGAAATCAAAGATCTTTTTAGGCCAAGAAAAGATGCTCGATTTTTATTTATAACAAAAATGATATCGATACAACAACAATTATTCCAAGAGCGGTCGAAATTTAATCGTTATTATGTACATTTATTTTTACATGATCCTCACTTTTCTCATTCATGGCCTTCGCCCCAATACGTTACCTTTCATACATCCTTTACTATAAATCATTTGATGTATGATCGTTAATCTAAACGTCTTTCTAATCGGCCGACTTTTATTGGCCATCATTTTTTGATATTTATGTCTTTAACATATGTGTATATATATACATATATATACATACACATATATATATATATATATTTCCTTTTTTATATTATTATCTAAAATACGTATCTATTCGTATTTAACACAGTACCAATGGAAATTCAATGATTTATAATCGTAAAAGAAATTTATTCGCCAGTGAAAGAATCCATTACCGAAAGAACAATAAGTGCAATATGCAGTATGCAGTACAATGGTTTGTAAGATGAATTTTTTTAAGTAAATATATCGAACAATACGTCGAATCTCGTTTTGTCTACTCTGAAATATGTTATTATATTATCTAACCCATGTAATAAGTAAACAAATGAAATATTCTTCATAATTATTTGACAAGATGAATACGGTAAAGTTATTCGTATTTATTTGATATTATTACAGATATAAATTTTAATATCAATTTTAATTATAGCCAAACGACGAATCGATAAATTACAATTTGATCTCAGAAGAAGAGATTACCGATGAAAGAATCATCGAATTAACTATAATTACTATAGAAAATATTGTAAGTTATTTATAAATTATTATACGTTATGAAAATATTTCATAAGAGTATATTTTACAGATAAGAAACGAAGATACAAATGTGATCATATCTGTGGAACATAATTCAAATATATTGGGAGAAAGTAATCCGATCAAAATCGAAGCTGGTATCAAAGAACCACCACCTGTATACGATGTTAATTTTTCTATTCAAATTCCAGTATTTATTTCCGATCGAAATGCCATTGATCGTCTAGTTTCGACTCCATTTTTAAGTAAAATTTTTTGCGTTCTTTCTTACTTTTCGATTATTATGTTAAATATATTTTTTTTTTTCTTTTCCTTTCTTTTTTTATGTTTCAATTTATAGTTACAGTATCAAGCGTCAACAAAGACGAAAATGCTACACCTACTGTTGTGGATACTGCGAGGACAAAAAAATCGCGAATTCCTTCTAAAAAGGATTTTAAATTAAAAATTATTGGATTGTGCAATGTCGACCTCATGCCAATTTTATTAGGTATCACCCGGTATATATAAAATTATATGAACGATCAATCAAAAATCATAAATTAATTTTTATATTACAGGAGAGAATTTATTTATGGAAAAATTAATTTTAGAAACAGCACAATTTACATTCGATGGAAATGCTGTGTCGTGGCCTAATCTTCCATGTTTAACGGTCAAAATTAAACAAGAGCAAAAACCATTTTTTCCTTCTGATTTAGAATTTAATTTTCTAAACATTACCATAGAAAGTATTTTTAATCCATTATCTTCGTTCACTGATAATATGGATTACAAAGCTGGTACTTTTCTTTATGGTGAACAAGAAGTAGGCATATTTCTTTGATATCGTAATAATAAATTTATTTTTTTCTAACATGTTTCGAATAAATTAGTAAGGTGAAAAAATACTTCTTTTCTTTTTCTTTTTTTTTTTTTAATTATCGATCGAAGGATCCAGAAGCGATAATACACGGTGATGGCAAATTGATCCATGATCGAGATATAGAAAAAAGTAAATGTTGGACATCTTTGTCACATCTAAACAGTCGCGCTAGATTGTCGAAATATAAACTAGCTTGTAATTACAACGATGTAAAGAACACACTCGCAGAGGAATTAAAATTGCAGGTATATGAAATACATAATTTAACAAAGAAACATACGAAGCGTTGATAATTTCATTAATTTTAGAATATAGTGGAAAAAGATGTACCGAGAATACAATGGAACACTATGAGTCGTCACATACTACAAAACGATGACATTAAAAAATTGCAACGTCAAATTTTCAAGTTAGAATCAATGTATTGTTTAAAAGTACAAGATAATAATTAATAATAATATATATATATATATATTTATATAGATATAAATATTGGCCATTTCAATTTATGGTAACAGAAACGCAGAATAATAAAGTCAAAGTAAAATTTGGAGAAATGTCTAAGATTTATCAATGTTACGTTGATTTAAGCGAACTGTTATTTCCTGGACGTGAGTAGACGAGTAAAATATTCAAATATAAATTTAAAAAAGATATATATATATATATATTGTATAATTATATATAGTATCGCGTACATCATCGATTTTTGATTTTTTAATTCAGAAAGAAAAACTCGAATTGCATCGCAATTACATACCTTTAATGCAACTGATCTTATGGAACATACAGGATTTGAGAAAAATATTTTTTTAATAGATACTGAAATGAAAGAACCCAAAGAAAAAGATAAACGTGGGAAAGCTTCGACGAAAGTGATAAATTTTCAAGCGAATATATAATTTTTTCATTTACTCCAATTAATCAATATTTTACGAATATTTTCTAATCTATTAATTTTATAGAATACATCGGTAATAACAGAAATAGAAATACTTGCGAGTGAACCAGTAGTCACGGAAAACAATGAACCAGTATTTGTAATAATCGAGATCGAAATTTATCGTCCACTTGTTGCTTGTCGACTAGCTAAAGATTTTTCTAATTTGTAAATTATTATTAATATAAATGTAACTCTCAATGTTACATTTATTTAAGATATTCTACATTTTTCTTCTTTAACATTAGGATCCATCAATTGACAACACCAACAGATAAAAAACCATATTATCCATATTCCGCAGATTTGACAGAGGATCAATATACGAAATGCATCGAAACGTTAATGAAAACTATGACAGAAAGTTATAGAGTATGAGAAAAACTAATATTTTATGTATATATATATATATATATATATATATATATATATATATATATATGAAACATATTAAAATCTGCATTTAATTCAAATCATTTTCTAATATTGTCCATGTGGATAGGATTTTTGTCAAGAAACAAATAAGGAATCATTTCCTTCTTACGAAGAAAATATTCAAGACGAACATTTGAAATTTTGTTACGTACCGGTTTGTAATCTTTTATTTCTAATTAACGTCATAGTTATCATAAAAAATATATTTGTATATAAAATTAGTACATTTCTTTTTTCTTTTTTTTTTTTTTAGGACGAATTAACATGTTTCATTCAGTACTTGTACAAAACCGGGACTTATTTGTCTATGTATAACGCATTAAAGACAAAGGTTATCTTACTTTTAGATCACAAATTTAAATTACCATCGTATACTTTAAATTTCTACGAAGAACAGGTATCAATATTAATTTTTTTCAAAATCCATGCTTATAATCGATTTAAGATCGGACGATATACATAAGTTACACGATCATTTCTTTATTAGAATTTTATAGTGAACGCGTATACTTATTTGGTCGAACTTATGCACACGATCGTTAACAAAACTATTGAAGTAAATTTCTGGAGTGATTCAAGGTCGATCGTATCTGATTTAAAGAGATTTTATTTCTATGCCGATGAAGCTTATGAATTAGGTTACATCGAAGAAGCAAGGAAATATTATACTACCGTACTCGTTAAATTTTTTATTCGAATCAATTAGTCTTTAGGAAGACTCATTATTTTGTCTTCGATGTTTAGATTATCGATAAAGAAAAAAATGACCCTACTACGTGGACCAATTACGCAGTATTTTTATTAACGATAGGGGATATAGAACGTGCTGAGGAATGTTGTCAAGAAGCGATTATTTTAAATAATCGTCACAAAATCGCGTAGGATCTTATTTATAATCTCATCGATCGAAATTATCGATCAGTCATTTACAATCCTATTTTATTTATATAGGTTATTAGTCTACGCGGCAATTTTAATGGAAAAAAGACTCTTTCGAGAAGCTGAAATTTTTTTCCGAAGTATTACCGATTTTTATCCACTATTTGCCGAAGGATGGACGATCTTGCATTTATTTTATATTCGTATCGAATATTATCCAGGTATTGATAATCAAATTATCATTCCTCGAGTGTGACAAAATTATTTCAACATTTTTTACTACGTATAGTAATTATCAGTATTAAATTTTTATTTTTAGGTTAACCATTAGCGATACTTATTACCTTAGTTTTTCTATGCAACTTCTTCTTAATAACTTCTTCGTATTTACAGGAATCATCTTTTTGTATGATCTTTGTTTTCTTCCTCTCTCTCTCTTTCTTTCTTTTTCACACATACACATACGTATATTCACACATCGCACGTAGAAACGAAATTGTTATGTAGGAATAGACATTGCGATTCGGATAGCCAAGGAATGCATGGAAGACAAGAATCGAGATACAGAGATCGATGATCGAGAACCTCTTGCGTGGTCGATGATCCATTGTCCACAAGATAATATATACATGATAACAACGACCTTGTTACTTAAATTTCATCTCTACGATGTAATTGTCATTATTATTTATTTGTTGTATTCAGTTATACGCATTGCTTATAAGATGCATCCATATAAGTTCGTTTATTTATCTAGCTGGCTGGTATAGCACTGGCACAAGAAATGTCACTGACAGGTAGATCAACGTATTTATTATATTATATGGCAGTGCAACATTATCTCTTACACAGACACGACGATGCTTTATCTCATTTGAAGGAAGCCCGATGTCAATACGGAATGGTTTAACATTGTTTTCTAGTCCATACGATTTATTTTTCTTACTCCATTAACTTCTTTCTGTAGGATTACTCGATAGGTTGTTTGATGGGACATTGTTATTTCCAAGAAGGTGATTTCGAAGAAGCCGTAAAATGTTATGAATTTGCTAATATGCTCTTTAACAGACCAGATAATATTTATCTTTTGCAATTAAGGTATTAATATCAGCTATTAAATAAAATTGCAAGATATAATTATCCTATCGTGATTAGGGTAGGACTATGTTACGAAAATAAAAAGGAATACAAAAAGGCAAAGAAAGTATTTTTAAACGCCTGCCAGACTTCACCGACGAGTCAAAGCTGGCTTCATGTTGGAATTTCATTTTATGAAGTGAACAACATTTTTAATGAAAAGCAATTATCGTCGTTCCTCCGTATGATTTTTTATGTTAATTGATATTTTGTTTCTTAAGCTGAATCAATTAAAGGAAGCTGAAGTAGCTTTGATAGAAGCGAACAAGATCGATAATTGCAATGTAGATGTTTGGGGATATTTGTGCTTATTGAATCTTTCTCTTAACCGATACGAAGAATTTGCTCAATGTTACAGACAGGCTATCAAGGTAATTGTTATTAGAAAAGTTATTGGAAGAAAAATATTATTTCATACAGGAGATATTGTTTTTTAGTATAATCTCAAAAATGAAAAATTATTGAATGCGATAAAAGAATCCATGGAACGGTTGAATTATGAAGTAGAAATTTTACAAGTCGCATGAAATGGTGTAAAGTGTGAAATGGTAAAGTTTAGGAACAAAGAGATCGTTAGTATGTCTTCATAATTCGGGATGAAAGGAAATGCATTATCTTTCCAATGTTTAGGGCATAATAAATGTAGAGTGCGACGTTCAATCTGTGTCATATATATTTGAAAGCTTCTAAGAAACTTAAAAATTAATAAATGTATATAATGGAACATAAACTTCGGTAATAAAAACAAATAATAAATTGGAAATAAAGTAAAATAAATACAAATAAACTATAAAATAAAATAACAATAATTATTATTATTCGGTTAAAATAAAATGATTATTGTTTGGCATTGGCATTGATCCAAATTAGAAACTTTCTCGACAGACTAATCCCAGTTTATATCGTTATAGGGGTGACTTAATTTTCTTTAATTTGCTGATTCTAGAAGCGAATTATAAAAATATTTTTCGATAGTCTACTAAAATACATAAAAATACTATCCTTTTCTGATTGATGCAACATCAGCAAGTTAAATTTATCGAAAAATCACATTAGACTTTGTAATCATAAAAAAAAATGAACATAATGCTATATAATAATAGTAATTGAAAATATTATATAAATGTTGTAACGCAATTCTAAAAATACAAATGAATTTTCATAGAAATTTTAAACATATAAACTTATATCAAATTGATTAGAATATGTTTCTGTTGAATGTTTATGTGAATCCCAAATTAATAATCGTTATATCACTAGCAAAAGATTACCAACGTAATTATAAATTATAGAAACAACGTTTCATTTTTAACTATTATTTATATATAACTAATTGAAACAACATTTAAAAATATAATTTGTGCAGCAGCTAAATTTTTCGTTTGTTATAATCTGAATGCATTGCATTTCTGATTTCTTTTTCTTTTTTTTTTTCTTTTTTACGATTTTAGTATATATTTACTTATTTTATGTTGACGATATTTAGTAGAATGGATTATTTTTTATATCAGTTTTCTTAATTTTCAGGATTAGCTTGCGTAATTTCACTTTCAATGGGTTTATCCTCCGCAACTGACTCGACGATTTTACTTTGCAATTCTTTTTTTTCTATTGCTTCCTCAAATGTCTCATTGTTATCTTTTTTTATTATGTCAGCTGGAGCGGACGATACCTTATCAATGCATATTGGCAATGTGTCTTCAGAACTTTCAATAGTATTTTTATCATTTATATTATTTATAGATTCAACTGGAACTTCATTATTACAATGTGTGACATCATTCTCCTCGACAGCCATCACAGATGTGTCAGTAACAGGCAATGTTTCAGAACGAGTTTCTACAATAATCTCAGATATTTTTTCACAAGTCGTTGCAACAATATCATTTTGGTTATTACTCTGATTCATATTTTCCTCGGGCGATTCTTTCGTTTTTTCATCATTCGCGTTAGACACGTTATCTTGAACGACCAATTCAATAATTTTCGTATCATCTTGATTGATATCAGGAGTGATATCAGGAGTACTCGTGTTATTGTCAGGACTGTGACTATTTGTAGTCGCGTTATCAATTTCTTTATTTTCATCATTTGCATTTTTCACATCATTATTAATATCTTGCGCCGTCTGTGACGAAACGATTGAATTATCTTCGTTCTTTTCTTCGTTCTTTTCTTCGTCCATGTGTTGTTCGTCTTCGGAAGTACTAACGCTATCTTGTTTAGTAATAGAAATGATGTTTACGTCTTGACACGAGTCTTCGGTTTTTTCATTCACCGTTTCTTCGTTACAAGGTGAACATTCAGAATTTTTCAAAATAATATCATTATTTTCATCAGTATCACTCTTCGATTCTTTCTCGACGACAGTTGAGCTTTCGTCATCTTTTATTTCGTTTGGAGATTCTATATTTACTTTTGGCGACTCGATCGAAGTATCGTTTTCTACTTTTACTACCACCTTTTTCTCATCTTTGATCGAGCTCTCGTTTGTCACACTAACCGAATCGTCTTTCGATATTTTCGTATTTTTCTGCGACGTTCTCGATGATTTCGGTGGATAATGAAACTTTTGTGAATCCTTGTATTCTTTTCGTACAAAATTTTGTTGTGATCCATTTTCGTAATGTTTAGATGAATTCGCAGATGAAGCTTCCTTTCTAAATTCCTTTCGTTGCGAAAACGGAGATTTAGCACCATTCTCTTTCTTTTTTTGCGATTGAGGCCTTCTCAAGCTAGGAGTCCTTTGCACGTTGTTGTAATGATTTCCTTTAGTTTTATCTTCGAATGATTTTTGTCGCGAGAATGATCCACTTTCGTACGTATTTGTATCCATGTCAGAATGACTACTATATGTAACACGAGTTCTTTGTCGTGGACCAACTCTTCCTGTACCAGCTATGCTTGGTGAATTGACTAAAACAAAACGATATAATTCCAGTTCTATACGTAAGGCAGTTTGTGAACGAAATTATTGTCGATTTAATCGTATTAAATATACCTTTGACGCTCATAACAGGACCCTTCGTCATATTGCTTTGGTTTAATGTTACCTTGATGCTTTTATCTGTCGCAACAACGGTTCGTTCGTCCACGGAAAGAGGCATGGAAGACATATCATGATTATGTTGATCATACGAATTCATATGATGATAATCATGATTATTATGGAAATTTCTAGGAGATCCTCGATAGGATTTATGATAAGCACCACGATTATGCCCTGCATACCCACTGCCTGATAAAATAAAAATCTATCATTACTTTTAGAAATTTTAGAAAAAAAAGAAAAAAGTAAATATTTTAAACCATAATTTTTTTACCGTCCGAATATCTCCCATCTTTTTTTGTAAAATCTCCTAAAGTAACTTTTCCTTCCCCTTTTGATATTTCATTCACTAAATGAGCCTGTTAAGCGGATATACGATTAATTCATTAAATTTATTTATGAATTTTTTAACAGCTTCCATTCAACTGATAGCAAATTACTTTATCATTATCCCATTCTCTGCGCCAGTTGCCTTCTGCAGTTTTTTGTCTACTGATACGATCTTCATCGATGCGGTTTCTTTCTTTTCGCCAAGCTTCGTACTCCGGTTTGTGTTCGTCTCTATGAGCTCCGTGATATGTTCTACCCTATACAGGATATAAAACTGTGAGTAATAAAAATGACGTATTCGTGGAGAAGTCTTTTTTTGCTGAAAAAACGTCTGTAGTTTACAAACATTATGTATATACGTCCATACGTATAAATACAATTACCCTTTGTTGTCCTTCTCTTCCCATTCCTCTTTTTTTAAAATTACCCCGTACCGATCTATTATGATTCTTATTTCCAGTATTGTCTCTCTGATTCGGTACGCTATATTCTTCTCTTTCGGCATCAGCGAGGAAATTATATTTAGGGTCTGGTGGTGGTCCTTCGCCCTGTGTATGTACACACATATATATCTATATATTCAGATATGTTCGTACAACAAGTAATTACTCGACACGATAACAAAAAACATACTTTTCTTCTGTCATTAGGATGATGCTGTTGAACATGTTCCGATTGTTCCTTCGTAGCAGATTTTTGTTTGTGAGTAGCTTTAGGCGGATTTGAATATTCAGGTGGCTCTTTCCTTTCTGGCCAATCCGTTGACGGTACCATTTGTACCAAAGCATTTAGTTTAGCAGCATTCTTTTTATCTTCCTCTACTTCCTGACCGTGTTAAAAATTAATCATACATTATTCGTATACGTCAAAAACATCTCGCAAGCTATTGTTCCAACTTACTTCGTGTCTTCTTTTAATTTCTTCGTTTTGTTGTCTGATCTTACTAATTCTTTCTTCTAGCTCGCTAAATGCCATCTGCATTCGATAGAACGTCAATTTTGGATAAAGCGTATATCGTATTCTATATTTTTGGCTGTATTATATCATTAATTTGGATCGTTTCACATTATAATTATTGGATGTGTTTGTATATTAATATATGCATACTAAAGAAGTACTTGTACATACTTATCATCTCGTTGATAATTTATACGTATATGTGTGCGTGCGCGTATGTATATATTTATGCAAGATTAATATTTTAAATTTAGACCATAGCTGTGATCGTTCATACGAATTGGATTATTGAAATGATTTTTTTTTTTTTATAGGCATGGTATACCATGTTTAGGAGATAATTTGAAAGGAATGTCATTTCTGAATTCCTTGTCTTAAATAGACATCGAGAATGTCTGTCTTTAAATTAACTTATAATTTTTTACTTACCTTTTATGGAGAAAATATTCGGATTTACGCACTTGCCGAACTGAAATCAGTCATGAAAAGATAAATGACGATATAAGAAGTAAATGGTACAACCTGTAGAATGCAAACAGGTGAAACTAATATGACCGAATTAAAAAACAAGTGGAACCAAAGTAACGTAAGGTATCCACTTTGGGTGTAACGGGGTAGAATCAGGTAGAACGGGATTTGCTTTAAGTAGAAATATTACAGATAGTCAAACGTTGCATATTTTTCATCGGAACCTGCAATGCGACACTATGACCATCTCGTGGTGAAAGTAATTTACTAAAAATGTATCTTTTAGAAATTCATCTTTCCCCCCCATGTCCTACTTCTCTTCTAACATTTCCAAACATGCATTAATCTTAACGACCTAAAAGTTCGACCGCATCGTCGCAAAAGAATATTCCATTTCGAGTTTTTTAATTCGATATTTTGTACAAGTATTTTTTAAATAAACCGCGATTACCCAGAATGCTCAGGAACGTATTTGTTTTGTCAAACAATGAGGAAAAAAAATGAATTAAAAAAAAAAAAAAAAAAAAAAGGAAGGAACGAAGCTAAATAAACAAGTAAAAAAACGTATAGTTTGATCAGCCGTTGCCGTCTCATTGTGTGAAAAACTAAAGAAACCGAAGAAACATAAAATTCATGTATCTACGATATCGAGAGTCATTGTTAAAGAAATGGTCGTAAAAGTTTTGTTCCTAGATTACCGACGGGATAAAAACTATGTCGGTAATTACCGACGGTAAATATATCGTCGATACAAAGGAACAAACTCATCGAACGATCAGTCTACGACGAATCACGTTCCCTCGTAGACGTAACCGTTACGCGCGCAAGCAAAATTTGTAGGATTAAAACGGGGCCAAAGGAAAGGTATGTTACACGAGATGGTAGCACTTAGTGAGAAGCTTTTTACCGAGATATTATGGATAGATCAACAGTTTCTCTTCGTTCTCGTACTGCCTTAAAAGAAAAATTAGTTTTTGGAAGATATAACCTGTGAGCTTATTTTCGAATCGTTCTTGATCACGAAGATACTTTTTTGGTAAGTATTGCCAACTGCATTTTTTTTTGAATTTTCCTTTAACACGAAGCATTTTTTACATTGTTTGCGTGAACGTTACGATTAAAAAATGCTCGTTGTTTTTCTACGATCTAATATGTAGTAAATATTCGTGGACAAGTGGGTTTCGAGCAATTCGGTAATGCGATACACATTTGAACGATTTGAGTGGAGTGCTTTGATTCTCGTTCGTAGAGAGAGAGA
>NC_057686.1:600358-602593 GCF_014466175.1 Vespula pensylvanica
AGAGAGAGAGAGAGAGAGAGAGAGAGAGAGAGAGAAAGAGAGATCGTGGACAAACACGAATATGGAGGGTCTGTTTGTGTGCGGGTGAGCTCGATCCTGTATACTGCAATAGTACACGAGGTAATAGTACACAAGGTGATGGTACATAAGCCGATAGCACGCAAGTCAATAGTACACTGTTACGTCAGTAATGTTGGCTTACGCTCTTGCTCTCGCTCGACTGACAAAACAATTGATCTCTTTTCTTCAATTACAATTTTTTATATACATATACGTTTTATATACACGTACGTACGAATTTACGTAAATTCGTAAATATTTTCTCGATGCGGTCATCCTATTATTATTATTATTCCTATTATTATTATTATTATTATTATTATTATTATCATTATAATATGTATATATATATATATACATATGTATGCATATATATATATATATTTTTATAGAATCTCGTTAAAACGGCGAACAACAGGTGGTCGGTGGCGCCGTCTCTAATTTCTATTTGCTACGTATAGGTGTCGTGCGTGACGTAATTATAAATTCGCATATTTCACTCGTCAATTTTTTCCCTCTCTTTTTTTCTTCTTTTTTTTTTTTTTTTAAATTTCATTTTCCTTACGTTCGATCGTTCCCAGTATATTCGATCGTTCGTTTCCGCGTTTCATTTCCTTTCTCCCGTACATATTTTTCCATTTCTCTCTTTCTTTCCTCTTCTTTCCTTTTTCCTTCGTATTCTTCTATTTTTCTTTATGAGCCTTTTTTTTTTTTGTTCTTTTTCTTTTCTTTTTTTCGTACCAACTGGACGTTCTCGAAGGCAACGCTCTTGTCGAAGAGTTATGAGCAAGTTATAGTTTTATATATATATATATATATATTCGACGGGTTCAACAATTTTAGCTATCCTAACCTCTCTTTCGTTCTCTTTCTCTCTCTTTCTCTCTTGGAAGCAGAGCTACGGTCAGAAAGCAGCCGTTGGCCCAGGCTTTCGTATTCGGACCATTAGTCCAGTACGGCAATTCGTCAAATCGGGAGAAATGTAGTATCAATAACGTCCCGCAGCTGCTGCCAGCGAAGCATGCATTTCCCTGACGCGCAAATTGCGCGCGCGAGCCCTTTTCGAACGGGCACGAGCGACAATCGTTTTCGATTTCCCGGCTTAACCTCTCCACCTCTAACTCTAACTCTAACTCTAATTCTCTCTCTTTCTCTCTCTCTCTCTCTCTCTCTCTCTCTCTCTCTCTCTCTCTCTCTCTCTATCTCCCTCTTCCTTTCATCACTGTTTCCGTCAACGTCTCTCTCTCTCTCTCTCTCTCTCTCTCTCTGTTTTTTCCTTTCTTTTTTTTTGTTTCTTTATTTCGGGCAAATTCGAACCATTCGATGATTTCTTCCGCCATTAGCGTATATATTTTCAAGATTCTTCACTCTCCCAGCTGATTTCCGTAATACAAATTTTACAATTTTTTTAGTAAAAAAAAAAGAAGAAGAAGAAGAAAAGAAAAAAGAAAAGAAAAGAAAAAAAAAAAAGAAAATAAATGTACGTATCGTACCAACCCGACGAATGTTCATATTCTCCATTTAGTTAGTTAGTTACGTAGTTTTGGGCGTTTAGGTCTGGATATTATTTTTTCCCGCGTATATCATTGCCAAGAATCTTGTGTTACGTCGGAAGTCCGAGTTCTATGTGTGATGTTTGCGGATAAATCCTCGTGGTTTGGCGAAGGGACCACGAGATGCGAAGAGATAAGGCCGGTGCGTGGGGAGCGTGAGGGTGGATAACAGAGGAGGGGTGAAAAGGACTGCCCTCTCTTTCTCTTTTTCTCTGTCTCTCTCCTTCTCTCTCTTTCCTAAGCTTACAGTCGACGATTATTTGTTCGCTCTCTCATTCTTCGTTCTTCCACGTAACTCAACTCTCATCTCTCTCTATCTTTTCTTCTCTCCCTCTTCACAGCATCCTCGCTAAATAATAAATACGAGAGGGTTCTCCGGGAATACCCCGAGGGTGCCATTAGCGGGGTACAGGCCCGCGCCCTCGGACCACCCTCTCGCACCCTTCAAAACCGACCTCCACCTTCTTCGCCGGTCCTACGATCCGAAACGCGAGTCTAATACACTTAGAGAGAGAGAGTGAGAAAGAGAGAGAGAGAATGAGAGAGTGTAAGAGAGAGAGAGAGAGATATCTCGCGCGAAAAAAACGAAAAAGAAGAAGAAGAAGAAGAAGAAGAAGAAGAA
>NC_057686.1:602693-639571 GCF_014466175.1 Vespula pensylvanica
AGAAGAAGAAGAAGAAGAAGAAGAAGAAGAAGCGATCTTTCGATCGTTTTATGGAGACGACCTCTTTTCCTTCCTTTTCTTCTCTCTTTCTTTCGTTCTTCCCTTCCTCACCCCTCTTATCCGTTCATCCCCTTCATTCCTCGCCCTTCTCCAGTTTCCAGTTTCCCCTATTCCCACCTACCTCCCCTTTTTTTCTTCTCTTTTTAAACTTAAGCAAAAGAGTCGACATTCCAATCGATGACTCCCTTTCAAATTCCCACGAAAAAAGGATACTAGATGAGAAGGACAGACGGATGGGAGATAGAGAGATCGTTTCGCTTTTAATAACGATGTTGGGCGAGGAGTTTGGCTCTCGTTAAAAGTCGCGTCTTAAGAGTCGAGTCCTAAGCATCCGTGCGAATCGATTTCGATTTATAGAATCTAACGTGTATCGCCCAGGTCCGACCTAACGATTCGGGTCTCTCTCTCTCTCTCTCTCTCTCTCGATCTCTCGAAAACTTTAAATCAGACGTACACCGACGGACGTTCATCTTCTTTTCTTTATATATTTCTTTCTTTCTTTCTTTCTTTATCTCTTTCTTTCTTTCTTTCTCATTTTTTTTATTTTTTTAATTTTGTTTTCCGAATCACCACGAGTTGTCTCTCTCTCTCTCTCTTTCTCTCTTTCTCTCTCTCTCTCTGTCTCTTTATCTTTCTCTTACTCTTTCGGTTCGTAGGAATCAGACTCTGTTCTGTGAGCTTGTGAACCGATTGATACGTATGTACTTACCTAGGTATGTATATGTACTTACGTAGGACACGAAAGAAACACAGAAACGATTCGATCGCTTACGTCGAAAGCTCGACAATCCAGACTCGCAAACCAATAGTCCTATAGTAGTAGTAATAGTAGTAGAATAGTAATAGTAGTAGTAGTAGTAGTAGTAGTAATAGAAGTAGTAGTAGTACTAGTACTAGTAGTAGTAGGATCTAATAGGCCAAGCTGGCCGCCTGGAAAACGTTGACCACTGCCTCTAGCCGATCAAACGGTTAATCGAGGCCATTCCGTGGCTCAGTGGTTCTCATACCATAACCTTATCGAATTTCAGTAATATACAATACGCCCCTATCTCTCCTCTCCGTCGATTTTTCATCTTATTCAATTTCCATCAATGTTATTGCCGATTGCGTTGAAATTAATAACAATGACAACAAAATTATATATGTACACATGTAAAAAAAGAAAAATGCGAAAACGAAAAAGTACATAGGAAGACGGAAAAGAGAGACGTATATAGATATATACCGAAAAAAATAAGAAGGAAGAAGATCCCTCCAAAAAAAAGAAAAAAAAAACAAAAAGAAAAAGGAAAAGAAAAATAACGAGAAGAACTGGAACAGTAGTTTCGTCCCTTTCTCTCTCTCTCTCTCCCACTCTCTTTTCTTTCTTTTTCTTTCTTCCTCCATCTCCTCCTCCTCCTCCTCCTCCTCCTCCTCCTCCTCCTCCTCTTTTTCTTCCTCTTCCAGTTTTTTTTTTCTTTGCAGGTATCAAGCGAATCAATCTTTTACGTGGGTCCAGCGGTTGAGAGGTCCTCTCCCCCTTGTTGGGGATACGAAAATGCATTCCTGCTATAGAATGGAAGGAAAGACGGCGCATCTCGGATAGGCGAGAGAACGAGAAGGAAGAAAATACGATAGAGTAGGAAAAGCCATGGCGTGCATACACAGAGGCACGCATACACACGTATACACACGCATACATTTATACATTGGTTGAGAAGGAGAGAGAAAGAGAGAGAGAGAGAGAGAGAGAGAGAGAGGGGTAAGTATCAATAATTGAGCACCATAGGAGGGGGTTGGCCTCCGCTCGGCCATTTAGCGGTCGAACGAAGGGGGATGGGTCGCGGATATACTACTACCCGTGCTAGTACGGAGATATCGGTGGATGTATCGCACGGCGAGGCCTGCTATCGACATGTCGACGATGCCAGGCCGGTGCGTTGCTGCTGTTGCTGCTGTTGCTGTTACTGCTGCTGCTACTGCTGCTGCTACTGCTGCTACTGCTCCTAGTGTTCTCTCTCTCTCTCTCTCTCTCTCTCTCTCTCTGTCCGTCTGTATATATTCGAGGATATAGGAAACTATCCTAGCTGCGATCATGATACGCGAAAATATCATCTGTCATTATAGAATGCGTGCCAGGACCTCTCCAGAACCAACCTTCTTTACCTCTTTTCTTTTCTCTTCTTTTCTTTCTTTTTCTTTTTCTTTTTCTTTCGTTTCGTTTCGTTTCGTTTCTCTCTTTCTCTCTTTTCCTATCTCTTTCATTATCACATTTGCAGATATTCCTTTAGATAGAATCACTAGGACCAAGAGACGATCATCGAAACGATCAACGCGTCGTATTTGCTGCTCGTTGGATTCTAGTGATTATGGAATCGACGATCGATTTGCGTTCTCTCTCTCTCTCTCTCTCTTTCTATCACTATCTCTATCCGTCGGTTCGTTCATCCATCCGTCCGTCCGTTCGTCCGTCCGTTCGTCCATCCGTCTATCCATCCGTCTGTCTTTCTTTCTCGCAATACCGATGGCCTCGTTCAGCCGCGAATTCGTATAATCGTGATGGATTTGACGAGCTTTATCCCTTTCGACTCTCTATCTACCAATCTGGCACTCGACGCGTAAATCAAAGTGGAACCTTCTATCTCTCTTTCTCTCTCTTTCTCTCTCTCTCTCTCTCTCTCTTTCCCTCATTCATTTTCATATGTATTAGAAACAATGATTAAATCGTAAATTATCATAAATCATAATACGGTAATATTACCAGACGTAAAACTAACAAATTTCTTCGTCCATAGTGTCGATAAGAATTTATTCGTTAACTAAGAACCTTTGTTCCATCGCGGGAAAATTCAAAAAGCCCAGAGGCGTATTATCGAAAACATCGCGAAAATGTGGGAAACAACGCGAGAATGCGAACGCGATTATTAAGCGCATACCGTGCATTTTTAACGATTCGCCTATCCTCTTCCACCTCTCTCCCTCCCTCCCTCTCTCTCTCTCTCTCTCTCTCTTTTCTTTCTTTTTATTTTTTCCTCTTTTTTCCCCTTTTCTTTCGCGCATACCGCGACCGTAATCCGAATTCCGAAACAATGCGGCTTTTCTCCGCAGCGATTGTCCCTATAGCCGAATTCACTTTCCAATTAGAAGGTTTACAATGCACATTCGACTCGAATCGTTCCAACGATGGTATATTGGCCTACAATCGAGGTCGACGTCGTCGAGATAATATCGACCAGAGAGACAGAGAGACAGAGAGACAGAGAGAGAGAGAGAGAGAGAGAGAGAGAGAGAGAGAGAGAGAGACTAACGATAGCTTTGATAAGTTCATTAAACATATCCGACAATGAGTCCTCGTCGCGGTACAATTCAATCGAATCCGTCGGACCGACGGAAGATCGTTCGAAATCCCCTCGCACATCTCAAACTTGCATTTCATATTTCCCCGATCGAATATATGTATAATCGAATTTTCTTATATTAACCTAGGTATAAATAATTTATCGCATGAAAAATTTATTTCATCAATAATAATACTACACAGGTACATATATAAATGCTATATGTATATGTATCTATAGATGGGAAATAAAATGAAAAATAATAACCGAGTAGAATCTATCTATCTATCTATCGAATTAGCTATTCTTTCACGCTATAGACACGATATTTAAAATTTCAATAGGGATTCGAGCGGGCCTCGTAGTCCGAGTCGTATAATACGAAATTCTCTTTAGCCACCGGACGCGCTTCATCGTATCGCGAGTCGTCTCCTCTAATATTAAACACCTTCGGCGTGGTAAAAAAAAAAATGGCGTTGGTAGATCGATAATTTCTTTGTCGCATTATATGAAAAAAAAAAAAGAAAAAGAAAAAGGAAAATATGAAAAAAAAAAATATATATATATATATATATGTGATCGACGGGGTAAGAGAGAAGAAAAGTTGGAAAGTAAAAAAAAAAAAAAGTGCGTCGGCTCGTTTTCGCGTTTTAACCTCCATTAGTGGCCTTAGCCTCGTATAGTCCGATAGAGATAGAACGAGACAGACAGACAGAGAAAGAGAGAGCGAGAGAGAGAGAGAGAGAGAGAGAAAGGAGTGGAAGAGCTCTTGGCATAGCAACAACTTAATGTTATGTAAAGATAGCAGGAGGGGTTGGTCCTTCGGAGGACTTCCCTCTCGAAAGCCGGTGTATATTAATGCGCGAGAGTGAGTGGGGAGGAGTAAGGGAAATAGAGATTCCGCGAGATGTTGCGAGCCGCGAGATGATGCGGCTCGCAAACGCGACCGAGAGGGAGGGAGAGAGAAAGAAGGGGAAAGAGAATGAGAGAAAGAGAAAGAGAGAGAGAGAGAGAGAGAGAGAGAGAGAGAAAGAAGGAGAGAGGAGTCTGCAGATGCTCACCGTGGAATATCTAAATAAATCCGCGTGTCGACCACCCTTAAAATCTCGTCGAATAAGTAATAACGTTCGGCGTGAGTGAACCAACTTCTTCTTCTCCCTTTCTCTTTCTCTCTTTCTCTTTCTCTCTCTTTTTACTTTCACCCTCTACAAGCTAGCCACCCCTTTTAGCTTGCATAAGCGAGCGCATCCGATTTTGGGACTTTAATTGGCTCGAGGGAATTCCATCGTGTGGAAACTTTGGTAAGAGAAAACTTTTGAGATATTTCGTAATCCTCGAAAGAAATAGAGAAAGGGATGGACGAACATATATATATATATATATATATATATATATATACATAAATATATATATATACATATGTATATATATATAAACATGTACATATGTATGTATATATATTTTCTTGATTTTTTATTTTTTTTATTTTTTTTGTTTCTTATGAATCGACAAGTTAACGTCCCACGCTCGTGTAGTACATACCTGCCAAAGAGATTTAAGATCGGCTTAATCAAGTTTTTTTTAACATCGTAAATTATCGCTTAGACCGTCGGTGGTAGTTATACGAAGAAGTAGGAGGTGGAGATGAAGGAGGAAGAGAAGGAGGTTGGAAAGGATTACGATGGGGGTCGGGGTGATTAAAGATTCGTAAGATTTCATTGAAGCGCATCCCAAAGGAGGGTTGCGTTCCGCACGCGCTCGTACGGAAAAAGCCGAAGCCGAAGACGTTTCTGTTTTTTTTCTTTTTTTTTTTTTAAAGGAAAGAGGACCTGGAAGAGGAAAGCGGCTATCAATTTCCGACCGGGTTTTAAAAGAACTTGGGAAGTTAACTTGGGATATACACACCTACACGGCCTTTAATAAACTTGGGGAGAAGTTCACAGGTGTCGTAATCGCGGCTAGAAAAAGTTTTTCAATTCTTTTTAGAATTACCCGTATCTCTTTTTATCGTATGCCTCTTCGATATCGTTTGTTCCTATGCGTTTTATTTTTGTTTCTCTCTCTCTCTCTCTCTCTCTCTCTTTTTTTTCCTTTCTTTCTTTCTATTTTTTTTTTTTTTTTTAATTCTTTTTCCTATTTTTCTTTCCTTCTTTCTTTCTTTCTTGTACTAATCGTTTCGTTCATATTTCTTTCGCAATTGGATCGATCTCATTGAGAGTAATTTGGGTGTAGATTAGCAGAGCGAAGGTAGGGCTCGTGTAAATGCACGAGGACATCCGGTTGATCGTAACGACAGGACAATTTACGAAGTTTCGGCTGGCTGTCTGTCGCGCTCCGATGGGGAGAACACGTCGACCGAGATAACGCTCATACGCGATCGATGCGTTCGTTCGCTCGGGATGAAATTATTTAGACGTTTCGCGATCGACGGATTTATTAGATCGCAACCCGTCCTATCTAATTGACAATGATAACGACTGCTTCTTTTTTCTTTCCTTTTCTTTTCTTTCTTTTTATTTTTTTATTATTATTATTATTATTATTGTTGTTGTTGTTGTTGTTGTTGTTGTTGTTATTATTATTATTATTATCATTATCATTATCATTATATTATTATTATCGTTATTGTTATTATTATCATTATCATTATCATTATTATTATTATTATTATATTATTACTACTACTATTATTATCGTATCTCTACCTTGTAATCGGTGAATATAATATAATCTTTTCGAGTTCGTCGTTATATAAGCTTCGTCGTTAATCGATTTCAATTCTTTTTCTTTTTCTTTTTTTCCGTGGTCCGCGACGTCTCATTTTTGTCATCGGCATAAACGTTGATCCCTCGTTCCATCATCTTTAATTTTTCTTCGTTCTCGCTCGTATCGTTTGGTTTTTTCAACGAAATTGTTTTGTCATTAACAAAATTGGGAGACGAGTGAACGGTCGTTAGTTCGTAATAGGAAACAACAGTAGTGTTAATATTTATCGTGACGTTATTTAAAGTCGATCGGATGAAAGTCTTCTTACCCTCCTCGATCTTTTCTATTTTATTATTTTCTCGTTTTTCCCTTGGCTTCTCATCGTTCACAATCTTCTTCCCTTTAATTCCCGTCAATCTCTCGAATTGTTCTTCCTCTCTAAGCTTGTTTCGCATATCCTTACCGAAGGCCACCTCTTCGAGTTGTCTCTCGTTTTGCTTTTTCCACGACTCGCGTTTATTAAGGAGTATCATCTCGTCCTCGGCAAGATTTTTACCTTTCACCGGTAAATCGTCGAAATTATCGTTATAGAGATTTGCGATAGTAACATTGTCTCTTTTTCGGATTTCTCTCTTTTTCTTTAGGTCGGTCGATCGTCCGTCTCTTATTTTCCTATAAATCAAAATTCTCTATCAATTAACATTCGGCTGAGCTTACTATTATTTTCTTTTCCTATGCTATTATTCGATAAACGAGTGTTTTATCAATATCTCGTGTACAATATATATGTAAAAAAAAAAAAAAAAAAAGAAAAAAAAATCATTTCTTTTAAAAACGATAGTGTACTTTAAATGGTTACTATATAAATCGCTTGTTTAATAAATAATAGACGAGTGTGTTTCATTGAATATCTTAGAGAAAATGTAAGAAAAAAATAATTTTTATTAATTGTAAAAACAATTGAGTGGTACCTTCTCTTCCTTTTCTTTCTTTCTTTCTTTTTTTTCTTTCTTTCTTTTTTTTTCAAATTGTTACTTTACAAATAAATTGCTTACCCGTTCTGGTCGTTCAAAATACTCATAGATTTATAGATCTCTGGCTGTTCGTATTTGAAATCAAATTGATCCCATTCATCCTCCAAATTATCCCCACGTTTTTGTCTTATCATAGCAGCGTGACGTGCAAGTTTTCGATACTCCGGCGTCTCTTTCTTATCGTACCTTCTTTCATTTCGCCTACGACGTTTACGTTTACGTTTCTTACGCTTTTTTCGTCGTTTTTTATTAACGGAATAATTGGAACTTCGAATAGGCCGACGTTTCTTTCTTTCAACGTCCGACGCGTAAGTAACATTGTCGAATTTCCAAAAGTCGGATACGTTCGCGTCCTTGGACGAAGTGAGATTCCTATCGAATTCGACATTTGGCGAGGCATTATCGTAACGAAGAATAAATTCTGCGTTACGTCTTGACGGTACGGTCTTTGGGCCAGTTTTATTTTTCTCCGATTTTTCCTTCATCTCGATGTAATGTAAAAGCAAATTCAATTGTCTGACCTAATCAAACAACGGAGAGATTCAAAACTATTGATTATTACTATCATTATCATCATTGTTAAGATATCACGATTATATTATATAGAACGATTGAGATATTCAATCGATTTAGCTATATTACCAGATAATTGTGGACAGTCTGGACTTGTATCTTCTCTTTGGCAGATAAAGCGTTGTACTGGTTTATAAGATTCTGTAATATTCGAACCTTCTTGTGGAGTTCGTTGACGTCTTTATCAGGTTCTTGATCGGAAGTTTTGGGAAAAAGTATCTTGTCGTCCGACGGATGTTCGGTCGTTTCTTTATCTTGTACCAATGGTAATAAAGGTGTCTGTAAATTTTAATGAATTGTTTCTTTCGATTTAGTTATCTAACGACGAGTCGATTTTTATTCGTTGCAATGTTCAATAATAAACGTAAAATATTGTTTGTTCTCTCTTTTCTTTTATTCTTTACTTGTTCCTCCGATTCTTTCTTTCCGTTGACTTCCAACATCCACTCTAAAAATTGTCGCATGTCCGGTGGTAATGCCGAGCAAGTTTTCTTTTGGACTTCGTCCAACACTAGTCGACCAAGAAGTTCCATAACTTTCTTCATCGTCTTCTCGGTATGTTTTATCTGTTTCCAAAGAATAATCGGTCCAGTTTTTCCGTAGATTAATCGAAAAGAGACTACTTTTTTAAAAGATCTTTATGAAATTTAATTTTCTTATCCTATTTTTCTATTCTCTTCCTGTTTCATTTTTTACTTACTTGATAGGAGCGTCGTACGAGACGAGTAGGTACGCGTGAAAAATTAAAAATAAAATTATTATTTAATTTCTTCTTTCTCTCTACTCTCGAGAAAGAAAATATCGATGTATTTCTTACATACCTCGCCGTCATCGAATCCCTGATAAGTCTTATCATTCTCGGTCGAATCTTCGGGTTTGTTCTTTCTGTAAAGACCCGGACCAAGAGCTACCTTAAGGGCTTCGTTCTTTTGCACCTACGATGCAAACGAATCGATAATACTTTCGCTTTTCGTCTAACCAGGCCATTCGCCATCTATCAAAGAAAACATCACGCGCTTTTTCTTACTTGTTCGAAAATGTTTTCGACGATTTTTCCAGCCAATTCTCCATGAAGAGCCAAATCCATTTGAGATTCATCTTCCATGTTGTCAGCTGTCAGGAGCATAGCGAGCTTCTTTCTACGCGTATCCTCATCCTCCGTCTCCTTCTCTCTCATTGTCTGTATATTCATCGCTCGTTATTTATCGGGCCATCTTTATCCCCGAAAAAAAAATAAATAAATAAATAGATAAAACACCATCCTCGCTGTCGTCACTCAATTTTCATTTTACTTTACGACTAAATCGATACCTTCCTATTTTAATTTCGTCAATCGTTCGTTCGTTCGTTCGTTCGTTCGTTCGTCGACACGATTTTATTTACTCGTTCTTTCCTTTCTTTCTTTCTTTTTAATCGTTAATTTTTAACTCACGTTTTGATCGTTCACACTCTCCTGTAGAATAACGTTAGAGCCAGCTACGATATCAGCATTAGAATTCCTTCGAATTCCCTTCGCCGTTCCCGTTTCACGATACTTTTTCATCTCGATCTTTTCCACTTCCTTCCTCTTCTTCGCGCCCATATTTTTCTTCTTCCTCTGACGCTGTTGTCCCTTCCTCCATACGATTTCCCGAAAATTCGCAAAGGGACGACGTTTCGAAAGTTTCCTCCTCCTTTTCGAATCGCCAAGAAACTCGAATCTCTCGTCCTTGTTCAAATTTCTAGCACGTTTCTTGGTCATTTTCCATTTGGAATTTTTCTTATTCTTTTTCTTATTCCTCTTTCTTTTCTTATTCTTATTCTTCTTTCTCTTCCTCTTTTTCTTCTTGTTTCGTCTCCTTTTATTTTTGTTCTTTTTCCGATCATTAATCTTTCTACCGTTCGAATCGTCTTCGTTCGATTTATAAAGATCGTTCAAATCGCTATACTTCAAATGCGTATTATCGTTTTCTTTGTATTTGTAAGGGTCAATCGTGTAAAGATCTTTCGTGATATCGTTCGAATGTGAATAATACGTATCGTACGGATTTCCCTCGTCGTAATTTAACGAGTAAGAATTTCCTTCTCGTTTCACTCTCGATGCATTCCTATTGGCCAATGGTTCCAACCGAGGGCGGCTACTAGACTCGATTTTAACGCTATTCACGGTCGAATGGCTTTCGTTGCTCGACCTGCTTTTTTTTTCATTTTTTTTTATCGTTTCGTTAGAATTATCATTGATTTCTCGGGGATAATACGACGAATTTATTGTATTTATTTCGTAATTCGTAGACATTTTTACAATGTTCATAGTCGTTGTTAGATTTTCATTATTTATAGAAGGAACATTAGTCGAGGTATCGTTGGACGTATCGTTCTTAATAGAATCATCGTTGATCGTTTTCAGGCCTCTTCCCAATCTAACTTTAATGTCGTCGTCGAAATCATCGATACGATCCATAGGCTCTACGAACGATTCGTGCATATCTTTAGATTCGAGAAGCGAGCGTTTATCACCGTCGATACTCGGAACGTTCTCTTCTAGTTCGTTCATGGAATCGTGGTACTTTCCATTTTCATAAGGCGAACCTGAATCGGTCTCGGGCGCAGTTTTTCGCTTGGATAACCCCGATCGAAGCACTCCGCTTGATTTGGAACGTGAATCATTTATAGTTTCCACTACCTGCGATAAAACATTTATTTTGTAAAGTACCTCGCCGGAGGAATAATATTTAATGTCTAATGTAACTACATACATATGTAGGTATAATCGTTATTTGCTTTTACGATTAAATCGACCGATCGACCGACGACCGATCGATCGACCGATCGACCGGTCGATAGGTCGATAGGTCGATCGACCACCCATTTAACAAAAAAAAAAAAAAACACGGTTAACGAAATTCTTTATTTTCTCAATGAGCGTGTTTCTCAACTAGCGGATCGATCTGAATCGAAAACATAAATTTTATATATTAAACATGCTCTTTACGGGGATCACTTTCCATTCGATGTTGCCGATATTACTATAGTTTGGATTCGACTGATGATTCTTAGTTCCGTTTGATGTTCTCTCCTCGAAAATGTCGCCTTGCTCTACTCCACCTTTAAACAGATCGTCCGTCTTCTTTAAAGCCATGTAATTACTTGCCGACGTATTGTTATTGCTGTCGTTCGTCTTATTCTCGAGATCGTCGTCGGATTCCTGATGCATTCGTTGATCGCCTTTAAGCCGAGGTCCATTTTTATTCTCGTTATCCTCCCAATCGTATAATTTCTTCAGCTCCTCGTACAACACGTTGTCGATATCGTCGTATTCTTTCTCATCTAATTTCTTCATCGCGAGTCGACTTCCCAATCTACTGGAGACGATATAAATAGGAAGAAAGAGCGAAAGTAGACAAATTTTAAACATTGGAGGATAGAAATATATTTCTATCTATCTATTTTGAAAGAGAGAGAGAGAGGGAGCTTATCAAAGATATACCTAGTCTTTCCGAAACTGTCCAACTTTTTCTTACGTTCCGGAAATTCGATTGGTTGTACGTCACCGAAAACAACGTCGACTATTTCTCGTTGGAGAGTTTCTGGTCCTTGGAATATATATTCGAGAGATTCCTTCGGTACGACTCTCTCGACGCTTACAAATTCTTGATTAGGTTCTTCCATCACCCGATTATATTCGTCTTGTTTCTTCCTCTTGTTCGACCTATTACATCATTCGATTAATTTACTTTGCTCGATCGATTTAATCGTTATCGTGGTAAGGGATGGAAAAAGACAAATTCGATTGAGAAAAATCTGTGCTTTTGTCTATCTGTAACTATACATGGACATATACATATGTTGATATATTCACCATTTCGTTCGACAACCTCGACCAGATGATTTCTCATTGCGAAACTCGCCGGAAGCGGCGGCCTCCTTTAAAAATGACTTTTCTCGATTCATTTGCGAGCTGTTATCCTCCTCTCTCTCATCTTCAAGCGCGACCTTGCTCCTCAGAAACTTGGATGGATTCTCGTTCTTAGCTGGTACTTGTTCGAGGAGGAATTGTTGCTTTGGCTCTTTGTTCTTCATTTGCTCTTTTCTTTTCTTCTCTTTCTCTTGTTCCTCGGCTTGTTCATTCTTCTTCTTCATCAACGTATCGTTCTGAGATTCTCGCAAGTTATCATCTGCGTTTAGAACAACAACAACAACAACGACAACAACGACAACAACAACATCAACAGTAACAACAACAACAACAACAACACAACACAATCAGAAATATCAAATAAATCGAAAATCTGCGCCTTCGCAGCGATTCGAGAAATTTTTATCATTTTTATTACCAAGCCCTAAACTCGAGCCAAACAGACTTTCCTTCTTATCGTCGTTCTTTTGCTCGTTATCATCGATAGCTTGCGACTCTCTCGATCGTTCGTTAATCTCCTCGTCGTAATCGTAATACTCGATTATACCCAAAGGATAACGCTTCCTTCTAACATGATTTTTCTCATCCTCCCTGTGTTTCTGTGCTATTCGTTGCTTTATCATCATGTTCACTCTAGCATCGTACGGATTCTTTGCTCTTTCCAACGTCCTTACGTATCTTCCCGCTTTCAAATTATCCCTTTCATCTGTGTAAATATATGATGGTTAGAAAGATACACATGGTGACGTACGTGTACGTTTTGCAAAAATTACGTTTTGTTTATTGGGCGAAAAGAAACAAAGTGGTAGCTAGGGGAAAGAAGAAAGAAAAAGAAAAAGAAAAGAGAATCAGAATTTTTTCCTTTTCTTTTTCTTTCTTTTTTTTTTTTCACTTTTTTTTTATACCGTTTTCCTCGTTCACGTTCCCTTCAAAATTTTCCTTCGAATCCTCGTCGATATTATCCCGTTGTTCTTCGTCTCGATTAATCGCTGACTTTTCGTTACCCAGCTTCCTTTCGTCGTTCTTTTCGCGACAACTTTTGCCGACTTTACTTATCTCATCCCTCGTCGATCCTTCGTTGCTAACTAGATCTTCCTCCAAACTCTCGTCGTAACTTTGTAGAAGTCTACGATGATTTTTACCAATGAAACATTTCCACTCGTTATTCAACAGAGATCGATTATTACTCTCATTTTCTTTTATCCAGAATAATCCTCTCTTTGGAGTTTTACGTTTTGTCATTCGTTTAGTTTCACTGACGACGTTATTATTATTATTATTATTATTATTATTATTATTATTATTGATATCGTTATCATTGTTATTATTATTATTATTATTATTATTATTATTGTCGCTGTTGTTGTTATTGTTCTTGTTGTTGTTGATGTTATTATTGTTATTATCATTGTTATCATAATCGAGGAGTTTAGCTTGTTGCGCTATCAAATCGTCGACGTTGGTCAACTCTTTGTAATTATTTGTTCGCCAATAATCATTAGAATCTTGATTCGTTTTCTCGTTATAAGAATCTTCTTTGAAACTTAATTGTCCTTTGTTATAACTTCCTTCGTTACGTTTTCTACGTTCGTATACATTAGCTTCCTTTTCGTTAAGAAAATCATTCTTTTCGTTAATCCTCTTATTTCTCAAATGTGTCACGCTTCTACCTTGATTTTCCAAATTTCCAATTGATTTTTCAAGGTCGACGGCTTCCTCCGGCGATTCCGACTCGTTCCACCAAGCTGATTCTGTTTTTATATAAATAATCATTTGAAATAAAAAATCTGATGACTTTTTAAGGTCGTTCATTAAGTATACTATTTCAAAATATAAAAAAAAAAAAGAGAAAAAAAAAGGATATTTCTATGACCAGTTTGATCGAGCGAGTTCTATTTAAAACAATTAATTAAATATATGATTTCATAGATATCAATCATTAACATGTATCATTGAAAATATAAAAAAAAAAAAATTATACATATTTACATTAATATATAATCTGTTTTTACCAAACGTGAATTCCATTTACAATAATTCAATAAATCGTTTCTATATATCTATATATCGTTACTGCATTATTTGAAATATAAAAGATATATCGCGTAGTGGCTCGTTTCATTCGATATCATTAACTACCTATACTATTCAAAATAAATTAAGAGAAAAAAAAATATATCGAATTTTTCTATACTATCGTTTGATTTTCTTTCTTCTTCTAAAATCTGCGTCTTTGTGAAATAACACGCGTTTAGTAAGTCTCGGAAATGTTGAACAAAAAAAATAAATAAATAATACTATTCTTCTCATTGATCTCACGTTATACGTATAATATTTAGAAAAGCCATGTAAACAAAAGTGTAGTACTTGTGTTTTCATTTTCGTTCGCAGGAGCGTTCGATCGTTCAGTATGTTTCTGACTTTTCGACGGTGAAAACGGCGGGATGTCTTTCTTTCGTTCATCTTTGTTCTTCTTTTTCGACGAATCTACCTCGGTAAGTTTATCGTATTCGTTATTATTTAAGATCGCTTTCTGAATAGCTTTGCTTCTTTCCGAATTATCGTCCCTTCTAGTTAAATTTTCCTTTAATTCTAACACGGTTTGTTTCAATTTTTCTAACGATGCGTCGGAGTCCGTGGATTCTTTTTTGTCTAGGTTATAGATCATCTTGTAATCTAGATTTGTTAAAAGATCTTTTTATCATTTTTCATAAGTTTCATTATTTATATGTTTAAATTTATATATTATTTATATATTACACTATTGTTATTGTTATTTATATAATTATTAATACATATTATGTTTTATATATATATATATATAATTATATATATATTATGCGTATATTGTGCTAATATGTGTATACATATGTTATTAGATACGTATTACGTATGTTATGTTAACATGTATACATATACATACATATATATAAAACATAAATAAGATAGGATAAACAAAATAATTGGAATTGCGTTTAATGCAAGATGATATTTAATTCATAGAAACATTCAATCGTAACCTGTATCGTCGTTGTTCATACGTGGGACTTCATAATTACGAGTCCATCGATTTTCTCCGTTAACCCTTTCATATTGAAGATTCTTATTAGAATTCAAGCGATCGCTCGAAGAAAAACGATCATTCGAAGGCCGTTGATTCTTTATACTTTCTTTTCTCTCGTAGATACCTTTATTTTTTCTATGTTTGCGAAAGAGAAATGAATTTTATTTTTAAACTGCGAATAACAATTACGATGTATTTTAATCAATTTTAAACAAATGTATTATACTTTTTTTTTTTCTTTCTCTTCGACTAACTTTTACGAATTTATTTTTATTTTTTTATTTATTTTTATCATATTAATATATATATATATATATCTTTGCAAACGATGTCTCGTATATTTTTTTCTTTTTTTTTTTTTCTACGAAATTTAAGAATGAAATTTTTTAATTTTTTTTCTTAACATTAGACTAACCTGTACACACGATTTGGATCATTTAAACTATCCGCAGCTTGATCTATCCACTTCAATTCGTCTCGAGCTTTCAAGATATTCTTCAAGAAGGAACGCAATGCAGGACTGTCAGACTCGATCGTAACATTTTCCGATCGATGATCTATAGATTTGATCGATTGACTTTGATCGATCTAAAAAAACCAAAAAAAAAAAAAAAAGAAAGAAAGAAAAACAAGAAAATTTTAACGAAGAGATTGCGTAATTGTAATAAACTAAAGTCCATCGATTATTAAATCGTATTTATAGGATCATATATAACATTATAATCAATTTCTAAAATATGTATAAATCACTTGATCGTCGAAGCGCTACACATTTGTTCTCAATCCGACTGATTACTTCAACTCATTCGTACATATATCTTTTAATTTACGGGGAGGATAGGGGATGGAAAAAGAAAGAAAAAGAAATTATCTAGAATAGAAGAATAGATATCGAAAGAACGCACGAGTGATAATCAGCTTCTAATGTATGATTAAGTATCGTCAAATTATATCGATTAGTTTTCGATCAAATTATATTCTTCATAATAGCTAATACGTATAATATAATTTATAAAAGTAATCAAAGAAAAAATCGTAGAATACGTTTCTTTAAAAACGTGTACGATTATTCGACGATCATTATCCAAAGTATTATTAAATTATACGATCATTAAAGTACTAAATTTATTTCGATCCAATTATATATTTCTCTCTCTCTCTCTCTCTCTCTCTCTCCCTTATATCTTTCTCATCTTTCGTATATTCTAATTTCTGAAAAAGAAAGGACAAAATCAGAGAAAACGTTTTGTAAGAAGAACTGCCGAGTGTCTTGTCGTTGACAATTCTTTTTTTCCCTTTACTAGTCCAGCTCATTCTCTCTCTCTCTCTCTCTTTCTCTCTCTCTCTCTCTCTCTCTTTCAACATGTTGGCGTGTTATAATAACACCGGTACGCTTCCGTTACGCATCGTTCCTATTCGTTTTGTCCTTTTTCTCGGTTACGCGCGTACGACGAGAGAGGTAAAGATAGAGATAGAAATACAGATAGATATAGAAACAGAGATAGAGACGGAAATAAAGAGAGAGAAAGAGAGATAGAACGACACAGAGAGAGAGAGAGAGAGAGAGAGGGACGTAGAAAGAGTGGGCAAGAGAAGACAATGGGATTCTACATAGAGCGTGAAGCCGCAGGTACGGTCTCGGTGTTATTAAAAATTCACTCCCTCTAGCGGCTGAAGTGGCCTCTGGCAATCTGCATCTCATTCCCGGTGGGCCCTTGTACGCCAGCCAGCCAGCCAGCCAGCCAGCCAGCCAGCCAGCCAGCCAGCAACCAGCTAGCGAGCGAGCGAGCAAGCGAACAGCCAACAGCGAGGCAGCCATCAGGTGGCTGCCAGCACGCGGAAAAGGGTAGAAAACTCGACCTAGGAGGGATGATGCTTAGAAGGGGGGAAAGAGAGGACCGAAGAAAGGGAGAGAGAAAGGTACCTCCAATGTGAGTTCTTCTACCCTTCCTACTGTCCTTCGTCCTTTCGTACGCGAGCCATCACTTTTCTATCTCTCTTATTCTCTTTCTTTCTTTCTTTCTCTTTCTCTCTCTCTCTCTCTCTCTCTCTCTCTCTCTCTCTCTCTTTCTTCACTGTCTGTCTCTCTTTCTTTCTCTCCTTCTTGACAAACAACGAGAGAAAAGAAAAGAAAAAGGAAGCTCTTTTACACCCAATTATAGGCGGCATTTAAGCAAATAAGCACCTGTCCTTTCCTCTCACGCCCTTTCATTTGCCACCCTCGTCTTTTCTTCCCTTATTATTTCACCATTTTTATGAGACACTTCTCTTCGTCTTTCTCTTTCTTTCTTTCTTTCTTTCTTTCTTTCTTTCTTTCTTTCTCTCTTTTCTTCTCTTTTCTTTTTCTTACGACCTATTTTTGAATATTCGCATTCATTTCAAACGACATTTAGGATAAGTCTGTTATTCCATTTCTTTTTTATCGTATACGTATATTATCGTTAGATATCGTTGAAATAAGTATCGAGTGTAAACGATTGGATATATCGTAGAGATAATTTCTCTCTCTTTCTCTCTTTTTTTCTCGGGTTATCTCTCGCGACTTATTTTTCTAATTTCTTTTCATATTATTGTAAATTACGCATTAAGGAAGTATAATCTTACAATTATTTTATCATATACGTATATATTCCATATACATATATATTTAGCTCATATCGAAATAAGTTTCGACGGTAAACGATTAATAAATACATATTTCCATTTCACTCTATTTCAGTCGTCGGCATAGAGAATTCAATGGAAATGATCTTGCCGTCACATTTTCTTTCTCTCTCTTTCTCTCTCTCTCTCTCTCCCCGGCTCTTTTTATTTCTCAAGTTATCCATATCTTTTTCTCACGAAGGCCAGCTCGGTCGATCAATCGCGTTTTAGCTTGAGGACCGGTAGCAGCCAAAAGTACAGCGAGCATAATCAATCACGAGACGGTTTTCGGTTGGTGTGCACACGCGGAAAAGGATCGAGGGTAGGTGGGTGGGTGGGGGTGGTGACGGGGGGTGGTGGACCGAGGCGTGTTGTAGACTGTTCGCATAGTTCAGAAACGGAAACGGTAATATCGCCGGCCTGGGGCGACCACTCCCTTTGTCATTTTGTCATCCGGCGTAAGGACGAATCGCTCGCTCGCCTACTCGTGTGAGAGAGAGAGAGAGAGAGAGAGAGAGAGAGAGAGAGAAGACTTATATCTACTTACTACTTTTCTACGTATACCTACGTTAAAGTAAGAAATTAATATCCGTGATATTAAATCGAGATTTCGAAAGAAACAGTTCGAGCGTCGATTAGATCCACGGGTTTCATTATTTTCTTTTAATGTTAGTTTCTACCTGAATTGAAAATTTTCTTTCGTTTCGTTCTTACCTTACTACCACTCCCATGTACTTCTTGAATATTTTCTACATTCTTCTTATTATCCGGAATTTTATCTTGTAAGCGTTCGCCGGTACCGAACGGTAAGAAAAACATGATACAAAGGACGATTAGAATAACGTGGAAACCATGATGTCCTGCGAGATGAAAGATAGATCCTTGGGACTTCATTTCTCTCCAATCTTAAAGTATGAGAGTTAAGTTGGTATTATTCTTTAAGTATACGTCACAATGTGAAATAGAAAAATGTATGTATATATCTATGTGTATATGTACGTACATACACTATGTGTGTACGTGTACATAACGAGCTGTTAAATTTCGATCTTTCGGGAAAGGAAAGTGTGTAGAGTTGTAAGAACAGAGAAAGAGAGAAAGAGAGAGAGAGAGAGAGAGAGAGAGAGAGAGAAGAGTGGGAGCATTAATTTCACGGTGCGCATAACTTTCCTGTCAGAATTTGCATTCGACTGCTGGACTTTCTTTTAAAGGCGTGCGTAGGCGCGCGAGCGAGCGCGGGAAATTAAAAACGTCCGATCGTAAAATCTTGAAAAGAGAAGAAATATCACCGGGACTGCTTTCTGAATCGTAATCACTCGCTTTTTATTATTTCTACTTTGTTCGCCTTTTTTTTTCTTCTCTTTCCATTCTCTCTCTCTCTCTCTCTCTCTCTCTCTCTCTCTCTCCTTCTCTCTGTTTTCGCATTTGTTGTATCACGGTAAATAAATATCTAAGCTGTACCTCAACGATACTCCTTCGTTTTGAATTTTGTCCGTGAAAAATATATTCGATCCCGTTGGAAGGTTTAATTTAATCGCGATTAATTCAGACTCGAGAATATAGGAATCAGATGCGTTTCCTATCGATTAGAGAGGACGTTAAGCGAACGAAGAAGAGATGTAAAGGAGAAAGTAGTGAATACAGAGCAGCTCGAAGAACGATCTGGGTCATTGCAGTCTACTACGGAGTAGTAGTGGTAGAATAGTAGTAGTAGTAGTGGTAGTAGTTACTAGTGGTCATCCCACAAGCAGGAGAAGATTCTGAATAGAAGTAATCCTAGCGATAATTCCAGACCATTTCGCTTCGTTGGCTTTTCCTTCGGCCCGATAGATTCGACTTTACTAGACTCTCTTTCTATCTTCTATCTATTCGAAAGCTCTCCTGTACGAACACTCGCCAAGCCGATATACGAAATTTTTTGTATATGTGTGTGTGTGTGTGTGTTTGTATGTACGTATATATATTAGTAAAAAAAGAGTCCGACGTCTTATCAAAACTTCTAGACCGATATCGTAGACGCGATAAAACATACTGTTTGTTTGCCCCCGGATAGAAATTTCTTGATTAACCATTTAAAAAGAAATAGAAGTACCTTAATCGTTCGAACGAAAAGATGATAGAGAGCTAACGAAACTGATAATACAGCTTCGATAATCGAGCCCAACCACTCTTCTTTCTTTCATTCATTTCTTCTTTTTTTTCCTTCGTCATCTGTCCTCTTCTCGTAAACGAAGAATCATAACGAGGGAGGAGAGGGAAAGAAAGAAAGAAAGAAGAAAGGAAGAAAGAAAGAAAGAAAGGAAAATCGCGACTCTCTTCCATCTCCATTGAACGAGAAATGGCAAGGAAAGAGACGAAGAAGAGTTAAGCGATCGCTTCGTTCTCTCTGACAACGAGCGAACGATCGCTCGGCCAAGTGGGTGAAAGGAGGAAGAGGAGAAAGAGAGAGAGAGAGAGAGAGAGAGAGAGAGAGAGAGAGAGAGGGATAGAGGAAGTTGGAAAAAAGGTTGGAGGGAAATCGCGAAAGATTTCTACGTCGCTACGAGGAGAGAAGGGTTCTCATTCTCGCTGCATGCTTCCCTTTCTCCACCCTTCCCCTCGACCGATTCTATTCTTACTACTATTACTACTACTACTACTACTACTACTACTACTACTACTACTACGATACTACCAGCATTACTATTACTACTACTACTATTATTACTATTACTGCTACTACTACTTTCTCTCTCTCTCTCTCTCTCGTTTTTTTTTCTTACTCTTCTTTTCCCTCTTTTCGACTCACAATTTCAAGGCGAAATGGAAGGGCTCGCCCGGATATTTTTGTCCTTTCGACGAAAATCGCGAATAAAGGAACGAACGAACGAACGAATGAGAAAGAGAGAGAGAGAGAAAGAGAGAGAATGAATGCCAAGAAGAAGAAGGAAAAGAGAAGGAGGAGGAGGAGGAGAACGAGGAGGAGGAGGAGGAGGAGGAGGAGGAGGAGGAGGTGGTGGAGATGAAGGAGGAGGGAGATGGTGATACCGACATAATGTACCGCGTAAGAGCCATTAGGTTATTAAAAACAGTGCCAGTGGTAGGCACACGAGTAACGAACCGGCTGGTGGCCACCGAGGGATGCGACAAAGGCGGAAAATTAGCCTTGATAACTTCGCCTTTCGATGCAAAAGCTATGTGAAAGAGAATAAGAGAAAGAGAGAGAGAGAGAGAGAGAGAGAGTAAAAAAAAGGGGAGAAAGAAAAGGAAGCAAGCTTACGAGAGAGGAGAGAGGAGAGTAATTTCAACTTCCGTCGAACTTGTGTCAATGGTGGGGTGGCTCGATGACGATTCTTTGCTCGCTTTTAAAATGATCGACGTCTATATATATATATATATATATTCTTATGTATACATTATATACATATGTATGTGTGTGTATATGTGTGTGTGTGTGTATGTGTGTGTTTGTATGTACCTAAACGTGTGTATGCGTGTATATATATATGTATGTGTGTGTATGTGTACGTAATGATGAACGAAAGAAAGAAAGATTTTGATTAGATAATATTTTACACGAATTGTTACAAAGAGTAGACAGTCGAGGTTAAAAAATCGTATCTTATCGTCACCTTATTTCCGTCGTTAGGATAATCGAGCACCGACCAGCAGCATCCTTTTTTCTTCATACGTTTGTTCTTAAGTATGTCATCGATGATGATTTTTAAGGAACGTTCGTATAAAAATCCGATTCGTACAAAGAGATAGATAGATAGATAAGTCTACAAACACTAGTTGTCTTGACGTTTCATAGAAATATCGATTGTTTTTCAATCGAATTAGGAAGGTGAACGAGATGAAGTTGATCGAGTTATAGAATTTCCATATCTATACGTAAATATATACATATATATATATGTGTGTATACATACACACACACACACACACACACACACACACACACACACATACATCACGTTCACACAAACATATATATATATATATCTATAAATATAGACACACAGAGAGTTGTTTTCACTTCGGTTAAACAACGAGGTTCATACCGGTATTGGCTAATCGAGTAGTCGAGTTTATTTTCGACACGGCAACACCCGTTCTTTCGAGAAAAGCGAAGAGGGAATAAGAGAAAGACAGAGAGAGACAGAATGAGAGAAAAGGGAAGAGAGAGGTTGAAAGGGGAAGGAATGAATGTATGAAAGGAAGGAGTAGCGAGCTTACAGCGTGAATTTCGTTACGACGTTCGCAGCCCTCGCAGTAGGGAAATATCCGAATCTACGACGTCTACCGTAAACGCATAAAGTAGGCGCGCGCATAAGTCTGTAGATTAATTTCTTCCGTAAGTACATATATACACGGCCGTGTACCCGTGTAAATGCGCGTAGGTATACGCACGAAGGAGTACGACGAAGGGTTGGAAGGAGAAGGGAAAGGGAGAATAAGGGTTGGGGGAGAAAAGGTAGAAGTGTGTTGCCAATGGAATACGCGAATACTTCCAACGACGCGTGCACTCGCAGTTATATATATATATATACATGTGTATGTATATATATATATATATTATATGTAGATATATACGTATAAACCGCGCGTTTATATACATATTGTTTCTCGTTAATATTCAACAGACTGCGAGAATATGGGCTAATCGTCATAAGACCTTCCCCAGAGCCGCCACGATATTATTGGCAATGATTTATTATTCTCTCGTTTAGGTGATAGCTGGGAGATCATTGGATTTCCCATGTAAACGTATTTACGTGATCAAAGCCGATCTCATTTTTTTTTTCTTTTTTTCTTCTTTACGTTTGTCAAGCGAAATTTACTTCAGTTGCATTTATTCTTATATAAGTCATGATGCGTGCACATTTATGTAATTCATCTTTTTCTTTTTTTCTTTTTTTTTTTTTTTAATAAAAAGAAAGAGAGAGAGAGAGAGAATGAAAGAAAAAAAAAAAGAGAGTGCGAGAGAGACTGCGAGAGAGAGAGAGAAAAAGAAAGAAAGATTCTCTCTTCCGCTCGGGCCACCGATCGCGTACGCGCTTCATGGCAGTTCGCTTTTGCTCAGGTTAACGCAAATGCGAAGGGAACAAACAAACGGGGAATACAAATCTAGAGTGAAATGAACAATGCCCGGGAGAGTTACTGCCTTCTAATTGAAACCAGCTCCCGGACCACCCTCCGTTTCCTCTTTCCACCCTCTCCTCTCTCTCTCTCTCTCTCTCTCTCTTTCCTTCTCTATCTTTTCCTATCTTTCTCTCTCTCTTTCTCTCTCTTTCTCTGTGTCTATGTCTCTCTCTCTCTCTCTCTCTCTCTCTCTCTTTCTCTCTCTCTCTCTTTCCCTTTTCACTCGGTACCGCCTAATCGTCCCGCACAGATGCGTGCCGCGCTTTCTCTCTATCCGCGCATAAAGCGTATAGTTTACGACAAAAGTTCGAGCTTGGTTTATACAAAACGGTCGTTGGTCCGTTACAGTAGAGTATACGAAGGGGAGAAGGTCCTGTTTACATGCGTCGAATGAACAGGTATCTATCTAACAACTCCGTTCGATCGGACTGCAAACTCTCTCCTCTCTCTTTCTTTTTCATGTGGATTCGTCAACAATTAGTTACCATCATCTTCTCATAAATCATTATTTTTCATCTTTTTTCCAAGGATATATTTCGTCCGGTTTGTTATGTATTACATGTTGTACGTACGAGCTACCATATCGATTTGGAGTTTCTCAGTTTCTAACTAAATTCGGTCATGTGCCATTTCGCGATTACTTCGTAGATGGATAAAGAGAGAAAGGGAGAAGGGAAGAGAGAGAGAGAGAGAGAGAGAGAGAGAGAGAGAGAGAGAAAGAGAGTTTTTTCCGCTTCGATTATTAAAAAGAAAATGATAGTAGAAAATGTCTAGAATATTTTCTATCTTTCTATCTTCTTAGTAGCGGGCAGGAAGCCAAAATAAGGTATACTACATAGAATACGATGTGTATACCTATACGATTCGATGTTCTTTATTTTTCCACTAGGACGAAGTCGAGTTTAGTTCAGGCAAAATGATACAGAATTAGAAAAGAAGAGAAGAAGAAGAAGAAGAAGAAGAAGAAGAAGAAGAAGAAGAAGAAGAAGAAGAACTGAAAAACTCTTTATCGACAAAGTTCCATCCTATGCCTCCGGTAGCTTTTTGTAATTTTATAAATAATTTCACGTGGCAGAGTAATAACGTTGGAATAAAAGAGAGAAAGAGAGAAAAAGGAAGAAAGGGATGGGAGATAGAGATAGAGAAGGGTGAGTTTTATTCTGGCATGGTTTACAGTAGATATTACAGGGCACATGCAATAAACAATTCGAGGCATTTTAATGCGGCCCCCAGTGAGCCGTAAGGAGGACTCCAAACTAACTATACTTTTACGTACCTCGCACGACTCTTTCGAACCAAACGAAGCCGTGAATGGTTGAATGGAAAAAAGAAAAAGAGGAAAGAGAGAGAGAGAGAGAGAGAGAGAGAGAGAGAGAGAGAGAGAGAGAGAGAGAAAGTTATCCCTTAAAGCCTTGCAACGAGCATCGAAAAGGCATAGCACATAAGATGCCTTCGATCTGCGACAGCTCGGTAAGCCAAGCTCGCGATCCTTTATCCAACCTTCCTCCTTGTCCTCTCCTCTTTCCTCACTCATTTTATTTTCCAGTTCTTTTATTCCTTCTTCTGCTTTTATTCGTCTTATTTTCTTGGAGTATGTAGAGAAAGAAAGAGAAAGAGAGATACTCCCTAAGGATACGAGGGTGTCATCTGAAAATCGCAGTTAACGTATCGATGCCAAAGCTCGTTTTTCCAATGAGATCCCATCGAAATTCGATTAGTTCGATATATATATATATATATATATATATATATAGAAGTAGATACAGAAATAAATAGATCCATATATATAAATATATATATAAAAGTAGTCCAATTCAAAGAAATATACAACTAAATTAATCAACATTTCACGTATGATATAAAATTATTTTAAAAAACGTATATATGTATGTCTGTGTGTGTGTGTGTGTGTGTGTCTGTGTGTCTGTGTATGTATGTATATACACCAATATATATTTGATATAGATCGTTTGAAAAGGTACATCGTTGACCGTGTATATACGCATACGCATTGCATTTATGTTATCTTGAGCGTATCCGGCGTTACTTAAAGCCTTGAATGAATTCTATCAATTATCGCCATTCGAACCGCGTAATGGTCCAAAGAGCTTATCGATTATTAATGAAGTGGGTAACGTCGTGTATCACCAGGAGGGGTTGCTTCGCCTCTAGGGGTGTTTAATGGGTCGTTAGCTTCGCAAAATGAACAAATTTCGCCTCCTTCGCCTTGTACGCCCAGTCTCAAAGGCGAAACTTTGATTGCCTTATCAATCATAGGATCGATCTATATAAGAGGACCGTTCTTGCGCGATTTTTTTTTTCTCGAAGGAAGAAAGGAAGGGACGTTTCTTTTCCTTTTTCTTTTTTTTCTCTTCTTTTTTATTCTTTTTTTTTTTCCCTCGATAAACTCTTAACGACGTTTAAATAATTTTTATTCGATGAAGCATTATGCATAACACGAATTGACCGATCACTACCGACTCAAGGAGAGAGGATGGGGGTGGGAAAGTGGGCCGATGGGTGGCGTAGCGCTTAAACGAAATACGATGAGCACTTTGGCGAGTCGTATCTATCAAATATAAGCCTTGTGCCGTTAGTTGGAGGGTGTGGTGCACTCCAGGGAGAGGCAGGAAAGGACAGCCTCTCGGAATTTATACTACGTTCCTACGGCCTTATAACCCCCGTTACGGTTTATCACTTATTCATATAGCGTTGCGCCAGGAAAACTTATCCTAAGTGCCTATAAACGTTTAGCCGAATGTTTCTACCTTTTTTTTTTTTTTTTCTTTTTCGATGCGAGCTAGCGTCTCGTGATTCGATATCATTCTATTTTCGTTTATCTCGCGTGTTTCTTCTAAAACTAGCGTAGAAAATGAGAATGTATGTGTGTTTGTGAGGGTAGGTGTATGTCGAACGTTTCTTGCTTTTTCTGTCTCTCTTTTTACCCTCGATGACCTTGAATTTCTTTCGAACCTTCAATTTTACAAATTTACGTAGCTACGACGTAGAGAGAGATAAATGGAGAGAGAGAGAGGGAGAGAGAGAGAGAGAGAGAGAGAGAGAGAGAAAATAAAATAAAAAGAAAACGAAAAGTAATGGGATTATGAGAGATACCGCCAAAGAGTATGTATATAATACCACATACATTGGATGAAATATATATATCCGAAAAGTTTGTTGGAGCATCCCTTGCCACCGAACGCAGACGAGACTTCGTAAAATTGTTACGGCTGTGCCGGTCCCTATACGCGTAGATATATCTACCGGGTCAAAAGATATACGATTTCCAGACGACAGATTCTCCTAGAGACGTGACTACTTTTCCGTATTCTCCGAGTCTTTGTTTTCTTTTGGTTTTGTCATTTTTTTGTAACGTCAAAAATGACTCGTCTTACAGGTTAATTCACACAGATTGATATATTTTCTTCGGCTTAGTCGTCGGTTTATCTCCGAGTATAGCATTAATCAATCGGAGTCCGATGTTTCTCGATTTTCCGAAAAGCTTGGAAAATTGGGAATGAGGAATAGGGTGGACGATGAGGGAGGAGGACAAGGGGTTGAAAGAGAGAACGCGAATCGAGAAAGGAAAAGAAAAGAGGGTGATCTCTCGTATCGGTACCATCGCATCACGCGGCACCCCGTCTTCGGTCATTTTTCCCAGGAGAGCGGAAACTGCAAATTATTTTCCAGTCGTTCGTCGACCAGCCTGTATCCTTGGGATATAACGGGTGATCCCAAAATTCCCATGGGAAATGGGAAAAGGAAGGAGAGTCCTATAGGAGAGCGTGACGGCGCAGCTAGGAATACGGTCTCACGAAATATTCCACCTTATGGTGATCCCATGACACATCCACTAGGACGATCGCTATCACCACCACCACCATCACCATCGTTACCAACCACCAGCGGCAATGTCAGTAGCAACATCGCTAGTACATACTAGCGAGCTCGACTACTCTACGAACTACATCCCCATAACTCGCTTGACGCACTTTAGCCCTCCTCTAACCGTTCCTCTCCTCTTCTCTCATCTCCTCTTCTCTCCTAGTCGTCCCTCGTTTTCTTATACGTTGCGAACGTATACCTAATGGTATTAGATCTACTGCTATGGCTTTTGAAATACGTTCTTTCTAACGATCGAGACGATTTTTCTTTCGGTGCTTTTTCTTTCCTTTCCTTTTGTTTTTTTTTTTAATTTGTGTTTCTTTCTTTCGTTCTCTCTCTCTCTCTCTCTCTCTCTCTCTTTGTTTCTTTCTCTTTCCTATTTCTCTAGGGAAAATCGTGTACATCGCGGCGCGTGCCAACCGCTCGTTTCCATCTCCGATCATCACTTTTGTCCTTGATCGTTAAGAAGTACGTTAGAGAGAAAGAGAGAACATTGAAAGATTAAATCGATTTGTTTCAATTACCTTGACACGATTCGCTCGGTCGATTTTTCATTTAGTTATACAATATTAATATAAAACTTTGGCGGAATTTCATTCGTACGATTGGATAGCACAGAGATACTATACATCTTCTCTCTTATTCGATTTTCCCTAATCTACTCGCTATAATTACTATCCATCTATTACCACCAGCAATCGTTCGGGCACGTCCAAGTGGATGAAAAGTAGCGTCGCGGCTCGAGAGAAAATGGGAAAGAAGAGAAAGACATGGAAGAAACTGAAGAAGAAGGAGGAAAAGAGGAAGGAATTTTTTCGAAGGACGTGCGATCGGCATCGAGATATCGAAACATCCGTTTAATATCGAAAAGAAGCGAGGGGTTGGATGGAACGCTATAGCAGGCAGATTTTAATCCTTGTCGTAGCCGCGGTACGAGAGGGAAGGGAACGACACGGTGAAGTGACTTGAAGTCTCTTCAGGCGAGATGCTTAATTCCACCCCGTTCTTCTGCAACCACCCTCCGGGGCCTCTCTTCTTCTCTTACTTTTCCGTCCCCTCCCTTCCTAACCCACCCTTCCCCTTCAGCGTCTCCTTCAACCCTCTCCTCACCTCGGAAGGAATAATCCGGTGTTCTTTAATTCTTTCTACGTGGCTAACAGAACGAGACAAAAATGATAGTAGGTAAACCTGTTGTTAAACTTGTCCTCCGAGGAGTCTTCGAGAATTATCAGGAACGTTAAAGAAAATGATAACTGCGTAAATACCGTTGCGACCTCTTGCCTTAAATGGCGTAATCGTTAGTCGGTCGTATCTTTTGAGATACTTTTGAGAAAACAAGAAAAAGATTTTCTTTCGAAGGACCGACAATTTTCGAGGCTGAATATTTTCACGATCGGCAGCTTGTATCTCTCTCTCTCTCTCTCTCTCTCTCTGCCTCTTCCTTTCTCTTTCTGTTTTTTGCCAACCCATTCCCTTACCACTCCCACCTTCTTTCCGTCTTTCTTTTTGCCTCTTTTTTTCATTATTTTTTAGTATCCTCCCTGGCAAATGTATCTGTGTCCTCGAGCGCGCTGCGCCTTTCATCTCTCGTCTCTGCAGACGGAGCACTTATACACTCTGCACTCTCCCTCTCTCTTTCTCTCTCTTTCTTTCTCTTTCTCTCGCTCGCACGCTACTCGTCCTCTCTCTCTCTCTCTCTCTCTCTATCCCGCGTTCGCTCTTCTGTCCTCATCTTCTTTTGGTCTCTTTGGCCTCTCTCCTCTCTTCTTCCCTTCTGTCTTTCCACCCTCCACCTCCACCTCCACCTCCTCCTCCTCCTCCTCCTCCTCCTCCTCCTCCTGCATCTCCTCTTCTTCTTCCTTCTCTCTCGCTGTCTCTGCCGTTTTACTCTCCACGGCACTCTACACTTTGTCTCTTTCTCTTCGCTTGCCCTTCTCCCGAATCTCCTCTTCCATCCACGCTCCCTTCGATTCTCTCTCTCTCTCTCTCTCTCTCTCTCTCTCTTTCTATCTATCTCTATCTATCTCCATCCTCATCCTTCCTTTTCTCCAACGCTCATTCACTCGAGGATACAGAGCTTCGCGGAACTAAAATACATCGTGATTTTAATACTTTTAACTCCTTTGTAATCCGCTTTGCACCTACGTAAGCGATAATGTCGCACTCTCTCTCTGGGAGAAGGCCTGGACGACTGAGAGAGGCGGGTGGAGGTGGAGGTGGAGGTGGAGGAAGAGGAGGTGGTTTCTACCGACTAGTGGTACCGCTCCTGGTCGAGGTACTTTTTTTTATCCATCCTGCTTCCTCGTGATACGCATATTGTTACTTCACGAAACGTCGCCGACAGGTTGTGCGCGCATCCTTTCGGATTCGTAATTTCACCATTCATCCTCCTCCACATCCACCTCCTCCTCCTATCGCTACTACGAAAGGCAAAAGAGCCGGAGGAGTTGGAGGAGGATTGGAAAAAGAAAAATTCAACGATACGATACGGGCGTACTGTTTCGTACGAGTCTCTTTTACGTAGCAATTTGGATCGAGGATAGCATCTACGTCCATCTTTGTCTCTCCCATTCTATCTTTCTCTTTCTCACTCGTAGAATGTCCTCCACCCCCGACCTACCACAGCAGCCACGCCTCGTACGAACGGCGAGCTGCCATTTCTACTACTGTTGGTGCTGCTGCTGCTTCTGCTGCTGCTGCTGCTGTTGCTACCGCTACTACGTGTTACCGCTGCTTGGAAAATGGTTCGTTGCATATCTTTCGTAATTGTGCATCCATCTAACTGACAGAAAGATTTTTAGCTTGCTACAGAGGACCGAGCACGAAGACCTCTCTCCTCTATAACTGCACTTTCCCTGCGTTTCTCGTTCGTCGTTTGTATATCTACTCTACAGTTAGAGAGCTACAATTTTATCTTCACTTTAGCTCTTTACAAAGTCTCCTCTCTATCTCTTTATCATCGTTTCCGTCTCTCCCTCTCTCTCTTTCTCTCTCTCTCTCTTTCTCTTCAAAACTCATGCCGCCGCAAATTCGTAACGCGAGCGAGCTGGATTCGATCCCGTTAATTAATATTACGATTGCTTACGTAAAAAAAAAAAAATGATTTACTATTTTCGCCGACTTCCCACGATAGAATCATTCTAGGTAAGTACGTACGATCAACGAGAAAAGATCTCGTTGTAATCCCGACAATCGTTAACAGAGGAAAACAGAATCATTAAGTAAAGATCGCGATGTAAAGGATTTACCGCGTTAATCCTAGAGGGGTGCGCCTGTTTGCGGTATTACAGCGTTAAGGGATCTAACAGCTCGTTCCACCGACCACATTATGTATCCTCCAATGACTGCGTATCCAAAGATCTTGACGGCTAATTCTCTTAACGTTTTAGAGACAGACTCTTGGATAACACTCGAAATTCATCTCGCTAACGTATCAATGTTCCTTAAGTTACGAAAGATCGTTCGTAATCAAAATTTGTCGTACTCCCTAATTCGATGAGTAAATGATCAAATTTGAGAGTAGGATAGGATTGTAGATAGATGTGCACAGCTGCGTTGAACTCGAACTAGAATTACATATACGAGACACAAACGGAGCGTGCGAGCGAGCGACAGAGAGAGAGAGAGAGAGAGAGAGAGAGAGAGAGAGAGAGAGAGAGAGAGAAAGCATTCTATTCGCGGCAAACGTGAAATAGTTGGATAGGCTGGATCGCGAATTTGAATGGCTGGCCGGTCTCTCGCGTGGCATACATTCCGCGAATCACGGCGTACCGTGACACGTCTTCTGACGCGGACGTCGACGAGGAGGACGTCGACGAGGACGTCCCCGTCCGCACCGGAAACGCAACGTCCGCCGATAATGTCCGTCAACGGGAACGATGCGGCCGTCTCGGCAAACAATGCGCCATTGTTGCCAACTTATTCCATTACAGATAACTCCCTCGTTCATTGTTCCTTCTCTCGCTCTTGCTCGTGTTCGTTCTCTCTCTCTCTCTCTCTCTCTCTCTCTCTTTCTTACTCTTTCTCTTTCTCTTTCTCTTTCTCCTTCCTCGGTTGGTTCCTTCGCTTCAGCATCCCTCAGCGAACGAGGAGATTTTCTTCCTCTCAAGGGATGCACCTGGGATCTGGCCGATCGAAGAAATTGTCCCAATAAGACAACCTCCTTCTCCTTTTTCTTCTTCTTCCTCTTCTTCTTCTCCTCCCAACTTCTCTTCCATCAACCTTTAACGCTCACTGATGATAATAATCGCGATCTATCGTTCGTTATCTTTCGCAGAGACAGGATTCTTTCGGTGTTTGTTTGAACTTAGTCCAAACGAGCGGACGATCAAGAAGGACTGGGAAGGTAGAGTATACTCCGTACTTGCTGAATACAAATATGAAAAATGATGGAGGACGTCCGGTAAAGATCGCCGACAGAAAAATGTCGAAGAAGTCGGAAGCGAGCATTGTTCCCTCAAAACTCATCTTTTTTTCTCTCTCTCTCTCTCTCTCTCTCCCTCTTTCCTTTGGGAAGGCAAAAAGCTTTCTCTTCCTCAATTACGACGAAAGGACCGTCTCTGCGTGCAGTTTTTCTTTTTCTTTTTTTTCTTCTTTTCTTTTCTTCTTCCTCCTCCTCTTCTTCTTCCACTTTTCTATTTTACACTCCTCGAGAAAAGGAGGCCACTTTCCCTAGTTGGTTAGCGATCTGCAAGGGTACTGCCCTTGGCTCGAAAAAAATGTCGAAAGGTCGCTAACCGTAACATTCTCGGGAGATGAAGTATCCATCGGGATCGGGGAACAATCCCTTCACTCCTGGATTGCTTGTTCCGCTATTTAAAAGTGTCCTTTCTACCCAGAGCAAGTTAAGACCCCTGAACTCGTGGTAAGTGCGACAGGGCTCGATCGACAATAGAACGGCCGTCGTCGTCGCAAAAGTGGCGCTGTTTAATATTAATAAGCCAGGGCGACTCTGCCCCTGGCAGGCACGTAGATGCATATCAGAGCCGGCATTACGAAAAGACGGCATCTCTCTCTCTCTCTCTCTCTCTCTCTCTCTCTCTCTCTGTCTCTTTATCTATCTATCTATCTCCTTCTCTCACTCTCTCTCTCTCTCTCTCTCTCTCTCTCTCTCTCTCTCTTATTCTCTTGCTTCGGTCCGGCACGCGAGACTCTTTTCTTCGGTTAAAGATTTGAATATCTTTCGAAAGGAGCCCACGAAGAACGTCTTTAGTCGAGTCAGCAACGCGTTACTCATCTTCGAACACTGTTTTGTAGTTTGCTTTAATCGATATCCGAACAAATTCCGAGTAGTGAATTTAATGTCCACGAAACTCATCCCTATCTCTTTTTTCTCTCTTCAAGTTGAACGGACGTCGAGAGCTCGTTATTTCGACGGTACCCGCATCTATGGAATAGAATCCAGACTAACCTTCCGGTAACATTCACTATAAATATTTACGAGAACCGTAGAAACACGTAGATAGATAGATAGATAGATAGATAGATGGATGGATGGATGGATGGATGGATGGATGGATGGATGGATGGATGGATGGATAGAGCCGAGGAAGGAAGAAGGGGGCTCGAAGTCAAAGTGTAATACGTTTAATACCTTCGATATCGGAAAGTACTTAAAAGTACGTATTACGTCGATCAATAAAAACGTTGTTAGGTAAACGAACGAAAAAGATAATTCGGTTGGGAAGATTAAAACGAACAAAATTTCATTCTTGTTCGTTTTCAATCTTCTCCCAGGCATGATTGGAGATCCCTCAGAATCCTTGCTTCTTTTTACTTTTAGCACGCGATTACATATATACGAGTACTGGATGGATTTAATGCAAAACGGTGCTTCGCGGCGAACCCACTGGCAAAGGGGCACGAGCGACGTCTTCGTTTATTAGAAGAAAGAAAGAGAAAAAAGAAAAGAACAGAGAGAGAGAGAGAGAGAGAGAGAGAGAGAAAGTTATGAGCGTATGCAAGAGTCGACTGGAGGATACTCTTTCCCTCTCTCTCTCTCTCTCCCTCTCTCGCGGCCGCGTGTGTCACATGCGGGCTCCATTTGAAATTATTCCTTTTTACTCTCTCGCCATTTGCGTCCCGCACAAAGCCCATTTTCCATCCTCAAACTCACACTCCTTCTCTGTCGCCTCATCTACTATCACTACCATCAACACTATCACACCACCGGCATCGCGTCGTCACGGAGAGAGACCGAATAAAAAGAACGAAATCGCGCATGATCCGGTCTCCTTCCGGAAAGAGAATCATTCTCGGCTCTGTTCTCTACCTATCTACCTACCTAGCTATCTACCTACCACCTACCTACCACCTACCTACTACATTTTTTTCCTCGTACGTTCTATACTCTAGACTCTTTCTTTGTTTCCTCCGCCAAAGACTCGTGATAATTAATGCGATGGGGGTAAGGGGTGAACGAGAGAGGGAAAAAGGAAAGATGGAGGGAGAGAAAGAGAGAGAGAGACAGAGAGAGTGTTTCATCCAACGTTTCTTCCTTTCTCTCCCTTTTCTTTGCTTTTAACACGGTCGACCGCAACGACCGAAGAATTATTTCCTTCGTGTCTTGAAAATGATCGAAGCTAACTTTCTTCCTTCCTTAACTGTCACGTCGTTGCTCGAGCGGAAAGATAGATCTCGAGCGGACGTTAAGAAGGTTAACAAATAATTTTCCTCTCGTCGCGTTAAGAAAAGGGTGATGTTGAAAAGATGGATAGATAGATAGATATATAAGTGGATGGATGGATAGATAGATAGATAAATAGGAACGTAGGTAGATAGGTAGGTAGGTAGGTAGGTAGGTGTCTAACCACCCCTAGGTCACAAGGCCCGCAGGCACGAAGGCTCAGAGGCTTAAAAGGCAATATATCAGAATAATAACTTGTCCATTAAAACGCTTAAGTAGAGTAATAAGTACGCGAGCCTAACTGACAGGCACTTTGAAATTCCACAGGATCAAACTGTCCAACTAGCGGAATTTATCGGAGAAAATAAATAATAAGGATGCACATTTCGCGTCTTTCTTAGTTACTTACTTGCTTGCTTGCTTGCTTGATCGTTTGCTTGCTTCGTTCGAGTATCCACAGAAATATTCTTCACAAATACGAGTTCGCACGATGTATCTAACAATCGCGTTTGCTCGACCCTCTGTCATCGTTCATCTATCCTTGAAATCTTCAAAGTTTCATAAACTTTTCTTTCTTCTTTCTCATCTCTTCTATTTTCTTGCTTTTCTTGATTCTCTCTTTTTTTCTTTTTTTTTTTTTTTTTTTGTTGTTCACAAAATTTATATACCTACTCTTCTCACGAAAGATTCAATTTTCCGATAGAACTTTTAATCCCGGCAAAATGCGTATACGTGCTCGCTCGATCCTCGGCTTATCGCGAATCTTAACGTGTCGGATGACATGCCAGGAGCGTCCCTGTAAACGCGATTATTTAATCTCCAGTCGAATAAGTAAGTATATCTATATAGAGTAAAAACCTCAACGATATTAGGCATTGTAGTTTAACGTTAATCAAAAAATATAGCCCCATCGTATAATTCTCTCTCACCCCCTCTCTCTCTCTCTCTCTCATACACACACACTTATCTACTTTGAAAAAAAAAAGAAACAAACAAACAAGAAAAAAAAAACAAAAAGTTAACTGCAGCTAAATTACAGGGAACGATGAGCAAGACAAATTTTTACGAGCGAAACATTAAACGAATAAACGATATTAAACGGGAATATAATAAAACATTTTATAATATAGCGTGAATATATTAAAGTGTATTGGATCGGTACCATCGAAAATATCTATCCATTTATTTATCCACCTACGTTGTAAAAAAGAAATAAGAAAAACGGAGGAAAAAATAAAGAAAAAAGAAGAAAGGAAGAGGAAGAAGAAGAAGAAGAAGAAGAAGAAGAAGAAGCAATCGAAAATGGATCGCTCGAAGGGAAAAAGGAACGAAAGCATTTACCCGTTTATATTCGTCGGCTATGGCTCTTACTACCCGAGGCGGCCATCTTCGAGCCGTCGAGGCGCGACATGAAAGTTGCAGAGAAGCTTTCGAGGTACGCCCATACGTGTTCCCACCGAAAGAAGATTATAGACGTGTCTACGTGTGTGGCTTTTTTCTTTCTACTTTTTTCCTTTTTCTTCTTTTTTTCTTTTTTTTTTTTTTTTTACGCGTTACCTCGAACGTGTTTGTAGTAGATACGTAAGTACATGCATGCGCGTACGTATTTATCAAAGTAGATAGATAAATACATACGCAATACATGCGTACGTGCGTACATATACGTGTGTATGTGTGTGTGTGTGTGTGGATGTGGGTGGGGTCGGTGAATAGATAGATATGATTCTTGACAAAGGGTACCAAAAAAGCGCGACGTTAGAAACAAGAACGAGGATGGTAGTAACCCAAGGCAACTTCTTCCATCCGCTTCCACCACCCCCTTTTAAGGGGGTGTTCGAGTATAAGGGAAAAGATAGAGAAAGAGAGAAGAAGGAGTATTTCCTTCGACAAAATACGAATGTACGTGCCTCCATATCTCGATCTCCTACGTGGAATAAACAGAGAGACATTTTCTCCTTGCGCACGAACTTCTTCTCGATCGTGTCTGGTGTCTTCGTAAACGATGTAAAGATATGTAAGTAAGTGAAGAGAGATAGAAAAAGAAAGAAAGAGAGAGAAAGAGAGACTTCACTTTTGTCGATTACATTATACAAGAAATTCTCGTCGAAATATCTTAATGATTATAAAAATCAATCGATTCTTCTTCTCGTTGATACATAAATACATACACATATATATATATAGATATATAGATAGATAGATAAATAGATGTATATCGATATATAAACGTAGATAGGTTTCTAAATTCTTGTATAGATCGTGAAAGAAGATGGTTGAATATGAGCGAGATACGATCCATCGACGACCAACGCGACGAGACGAAGAATTATAATATAAGGGATGAAGTAGCGTTCGTGTTTAGGAATCCCTTCTAGACGAAGAATGAGAGAATGATGGACAGAGAGAGAGAGAGAGAGAGAGAGAGAGAGAGAGAGAGAAGACAGACCTCTTACGCTCAGGTAGAGAGAAAGGTTGGAAAGGTACGAAGGAAAATGTAAATGGGAATGTGACTCGATAAGGAGAAATAAAAACGAAGAAGAGGAAGAGAAAGAGAAAGAGAAAGAAGAAGAAAAAAGAAAGAAACAAAAAAAAGAAAAAAAATAAGGAGAAAGAGGAGTGAAGTAGAAGAAGCCTGCGACTTGTTAGCATTCTCTCTCTCTCTCTCTCTCTCTCTCTCTCTCTCTCTCTCTCTCTTTCTTTCTCCCTATTTCTTCCAAGAAAAAAAAAATGAAAGAAAACGAAAGAAAAGGTAAAAGAAAGAGAATCTTCGCGAAGGAAGAAAATTCTGGGAGAAAGAGTCTGAGCAAGGCCGGGCCGGTCTGCGCACCGGTAGGAATCTCTCGTAGAGTTTCACCTGCGAGTTTTCTACCTGTCCTTCTAGGGCGTCGCTCTTCGAAGCTCCACCTACGACCCTCCTAGCAACGGGCGTGCGTCCAACGACGTCACGGCCTTTCCCAGATTCTCATTGGTCCCGTCGTATCGTCAGCGCGCGCTGTAGGACCATCCGACCGGCTTAGTATTTTATTACATATTTTACTTACCTACCCTACTGCACGAATACGTACGCTTTTTTCCACTCTCCTTGCCTCTCTCTCTCTTTCTCTGCCTCTCTATCTTTTTCTCATTCTTTCTTTTTCTACCCCTATCGAGCACACAGCCTTGCTTTTGCTTGGCATGCTCGCTCGCTCGCTCGTTCGCATCGACCTTGCTTTTTTCTTTCTATTTTGCGGCGAAAACCGCACGCGGTACGATGGAAGGCCGTCTCGTATCTCCGACACACGAGAATGCATCCTCTTTCTCTGTCTCTCTCTCTCTCTCTCTCTCTCTCTCTCTCCCCATCTTTCTTTCATTCCATCTTCTCCTACCCCTTCTTCTATCTAACTTCTATATTCGAGAGAACGGTCATTTCGTTCGCCATCTTCTTTTTCTTCCTCCTCCTCCTCCTCCTCCTCCTCCTCCTCTTCTTCTTCTTCTTCTTCTTCTTCTTCTACCTTCTTCTACCTTCTTCTAATATCCGCACGTCCTTGCAAGGACCTTGCTTGAACTTCTTGGAACCGCCCTCTTCTCTTCTATATATATATATATATATATATATATATATATATATATATATATATTCCGTGTGTATCTATACTAAACTTCTCTCTTTCTCTACCTATCGTATAGTAACATTTTTCGACAGTCCTTTTTACGATCGTCGTTCGTTTTGTGCACTCGGAAAATATCGGCAAACTTAATTGTCCGATATACATCGTAAAAATGTACGTACCTCAGTACGTAGATATTACATACATACATACATACATACATACGTATACACACACATACATATATTCTTTTTTATGAAAATAATATCTAAGTGAATTACGATCTCCTATTGACAAGTAGAACAAATTCGTTTCTCCTCTCAAATGAATCGATTCGATTAACTTTTTTTCTTCCATAAAAAAAA
>NC_057686.1:639644-675534 GCF_014466175.1 Vespula pensylvanica
TATCTATAATATTAGAAAAAAAAAAAAAAAGGAAAAATGTACACTTACCTTACGTGTTATTTATTTGTTAGACGCGATCATCCATGGAATCTTTCGAAGAGGAATGACTTTCTCGGTCACGTAGAAAACGTTCTCGTCCGTCTAGACGTGTACCCTCTCCCAAAGAAGACCTTAGGAAACCGATTGCTTACCATCTTGCGGTGGTTACAGCGCGACACGTAACGCGCCATCTAAAGACATCTAAGCCGCGGGGGTTAGCCCGACACCTGGTGCACGAGCTCCCACGAGACGTTGCTTGCTATTCGTCCTGCGCCTGCTCCACCTCTTTCCTTTCTTCCTTTCTTCCTTCCTTTCTTCCTTTCTCCATTCTCCTTTTGTTCCTTTCACGATACGCGAAAAGAATTTTCGAAATTTCTCGAATCGAATACGAAGGACGTTTTATTTATTTATTTATTTATTTATTTATTTATTTACTTAGTTGTTTATTTATTTGTGCATTTATCGTTTTGTTTCTTGTTATTGGACAGTTTGGATATCGAAAGAATTGTTTCTTTCTTTTCTTTACTTTTTTGTTTCTTATCATATTTCTTGATAATTATTATATCGTACTATGATAGTATTTTCGACGACTAATTAAAAAAGTCGTATATATATATATATATATATATATATATATATATAAACTTGTATATTTTCTACGATATAATATATTTTCACACGATTCATTTCACCGATAGACGTAACGAAAGAAATAAGAGTGAGATTTTAGTAAGAAAAGTCGCAGGGACGTTTACTGTCACGAGACTAGACAAAACCAAGACTATTCCGTCCGCACACGTGGATCTATTCTCCTCGAATGATCCGCTTGAAATCCAATAAGACAGTCGATGCAACCTGACTCCGTCGTAAAAGAAGACAAACAAATTTCGAGCGAGCGAGCGAGCGAGCAATACGGCAAACCCCGCGACCTCGATGACCTAACAGGAAGGAGGAGTGAATGTGTGGGAAGTGAATGGATGTATGGATGGATAGGTGGATGGATGGATGGATGGTTGGCTGGCTGGTTGGTTGGTTGGTTGGTTGGATGGTTGCTTGGTTGGAGAGAGATCCGATAGATAGAAACAACCCCGAAGCAATAAAGCGTGCCAGCGCGCAAGGGTGCTAAATTAATAAAAATCGAGAAATCTTTTCTTCTTCTTCTTCTTTTCTTCTTCTTCTTTCTCTTCTTCTATTATTTCCTTCTCTATCTCAGAGTCGGATCATTCACGATGCGGTTTGCGTCGCATAGACGACGGTGCAACGTCGATCGGAGACGAACGATATTGTCGATTCTGAGGTTAATCTGATAATTCATGAACGCTTAACGAACATAGGGAGATCGTATCATCGGGGACTCGTTTCCTTCGACGTACTGCGTCCGATCTACGTCTAATCAGGCAACTTGAATTGCCTTTAATATTACAAACACAATCAAGCGGCACGAGATGCGTGTCTCTTCTCTCTCTCTCTCTCTCTCTCTCTCTCTCTCTCTCTCTCTCTCGCTCTCTGTCTGTCTGTCTGTCTGTCTCTCTCTCTCTCTCTCTCTCTCTCTCTCTCTCATCGTCACGTCTTGTAACTTAGCCAATGTATATTAATGAAGCTCACCTTCTCTTAGTCGTTGAAAGTCCAAGTCAAAGTCCAAGTCAAAGTCAAAGTCAAAGATTAAGTCTAAAAGTCTGAACGTTCGAGCGGACCCAGTGCGATATTTGGAACTCGATAAATTCGTGGTAAAAAGCTAAGAGCTGCTGAATAGATGGAACAAACCTGGCTATTACGATACCATTAACTGCGAGAAGACGTACGATAATCGTGTATTTTGCTAAGGCTGCTCGACGTGGAATAGAGAGAGAAAGCAAATGCATGCAAAGAGACACGATGCACTTTCCATAAAATCCCGTGTTATACGAGTTCACTTAGAGCAAGGCTTACCTAACGAGCCCCTTTTCCCAACGTTACCTTATGGCACCTCTTAATCGTTCCAACACCAAACTCTGTAAAACTTTACGAACGTGTACCTTAAAGCGTGCTTTCATTAATATATCCTTCTCTCTCTCTCTCTCTCTCTCTCTCTCTCTCTCTCTCTTTTCTTTATACTCGAGTAACGCAACTGTTACATACGCTGTTATTACAGAAACGATAATTCGTTCTCTCGAATCGATATCCTTCCTTTCCTTTTTATTTTTCGTTTTCCTAATAATCCTGACATTCTATTAGAGACGTATCGAAGGAAATTCGAGGGAGAAGAGATCGGAACACTTTATTAGCGACCGAGTAGGTATATAGCGCTTAATTTAACAGCTCGGACGTTTAATGATCGATTTGGCAGTTTCGCGCGCTAACGTTCCCTCGTGAGGCTATACTCGTTCGCGTACCCCCCTAACACCCCCAACTCGACACACACCCACCCACCTCATCCACCCACACGCAAACAAACGCATACTCATATATATATATATACATATATGTATACTCTCGTCCACAGATAGATACATACGTACTTAGGTATAAACGATGCGGCGAACATAGAGACTCTAACGGCGAATTAAACGAACGTTCTGCGCTTAATCCCGAGATTAATAGCCAGGCAGCTCGATCTGTTAACTCCATTGGAGCCGAGCCGGTAATATCGGCACATTGACGAGGGACGTGTTCGCTTTACCGTCGGATATTCTACTCGCTCGTGCGTACGCCAAACGTCGATCTTCGTCTTTACATTTCACCACAAATTCAACCGGCCAACATCCCATCCGCCATTTTTATTAATACGAATCTACCGAATTAACATATCGGGTTAATTGTTATTAAACGGAGTCGATGACTCAATAAATTTATCCGACTGTTGGATCAAACACTTTCGTCCTTTGGTTCAACGGAAATGAACTAAACGATATTCCCAACAAGTCGCTCGAATTAATCGAGTCGTAGAATCGACTTTAAGAGAGAAAGAAGAAATAGACAAAGAAAACAGAGAAGAAGAAGAAGAAGAAGAAAAAGGAAAAGAAGGGAAAAGGATATTGTATTTGTAGACACGCGCGCGCGCACGTACACACTCGTACACATTCGAAGATCCTCCCGTCCGTATATATTTGTCTATGTTCGCGTGTTCGTGTACATGTGTTCGTGAACACGCTAACGTCCCTAGAGAACTATTCGCGGCTCCTTCGGGTATCAATTGGCGTGCTCGTCCAGGTCGACAGCTGCGATAGTGAGACGCATTGTCCGGTGCTCGCCGTTGCTCGACTCCTTAATATTGAATAAGGATCGAGGTCGGTCCGAGTGTCGGTTGGATGCCGACGAAATATCGACGGTTGCCCGTGTAATTCTCTCGAGCGAGCTAGGAAAACCAACCACTTGACTTTCGACTTTTTAAGCTCGTCAGCACGTTCAAGAAACGTTTTCTAGGCGTCAGGAAACTCTTCGAGTTTGGATTTTCTTTTCTTCTTCTCTCTTTTTGTTTTTTTTTTTTTTTTTTTTTTTTTTTTTAACGAATTAATTAAAGTTAATTGGAATTTAGAAAAAAATATGTATAGGTCTATACATATACATATGTATGTATGTATGTATGAATCTAAATCGAATAAAAAATATTATTTTAACGTATAGGTAAGAAATTTTCCGAATCAGAAAGCATAGAAATCGGTTTTCGAGTAAACGATTTTAGCGACTTGTAATAAATCATAATCAATCCCATTTCTGGTAACGCTCGCATCTGACAGCTCGTCGTCCCTTTCTTCTTTCCACTCTATCTCCTTTTCGTTATATAGTTCTCGGTAACAGCATAGCAAAAATCCGTGCTTCGTCGAGTGGATGATATCGATCCATCTTAAATTAGATTTTTTTTCGAACGATTTATAGTAATTGACGAAAATATTCGAATATATGTGTGTGCGCGTGAGTGTGTTTGTATCTACCCTATTTCTCTTCTATAACCACTCTCAATATTTTTTTAAGAATAAAAAGTATTCTTAAATCTTTAACTGTCCCATATCAACAAAAAAAGAAAAAGAAAAAAATACATATGGACATGGTATATCTTCGTAATATTAGTTTGAATGAAAAGACCGTGCTCTACATTTCTTAAATCGTTTCGGAAGATTCGAATGCTCTTAGATCATTAGATTTACATTAATCTATAAAATTGTATGGATCGAAGAACGTTCCCTCTCTCTCTCTCTCTCTCTCTATTTTCTCTCTTTCTCTCCTTTCTTTTCTTTAATAAGATCGAGTAACGTTTCTTTTTCGCACCCTCAACTTCGTTTCTTACGAAGTGTAAGAGGAAAACGTATGTCATCCTTTTCTAATCTCATCCCTCGTAGTCTCTAAAAGACGATGACGAATTACAACGAGCTTCTGCGAACGAGTATACGTGTATGTAAACGCGCGCGAGAAGGCATTTGCAATTTTAATCGTCGGAATGGAATCGAACGTAGTCGTAGTCGTAGTCGTAGTCGTAGTCGTAGTCGTGGTCGTAATCATCCTGTTTTTCTTTCTCGTTCTATGACAAAGTTTCGTTAATGGCTGCTATTTATTCAATATTTTTTAACGCTCAATAGTCTACCACATTAAATAAGTGATCAGTATTCATAATAAAATATCTGTGACGCAAATCTGATATTTAATTATATATTTATATATATATATATATATAATTAAATGTCAGATTTATATATCAGATCTTAATTGTACACATACGTATTAAGATCAAGATATTTTTATACGTACCGGAACCGTTTATTTGACGATATAATTATCATCAATCGATAAATAACATTTAGCATAGGAATTTATTTTTGTTGATTATTCGAACGTATACGACGATGTTTAATATTTTATTGAAATTTTTATAAATCCGTATCGTTTCGAGTAAATTTTTGATTATTTATCTTTTATTTTTTTTTTTGTTACGAATAAATCAATACACACACACACACACACACACACACACACATACGTACATGTACGCGTGCGAAATATAATAATGGTACTTAATATAGAAATTTAAAGATATCATCGTCAAAGATTTGTGAGAAAGAAATGTGTGAAAGTTTAAAGAAAATCGAAAGATCGATCGGGCCATCGGTATCTCGTAAAATTCGCTATGGTATTACGAAAAATGGGAAAGATTAACGCTATACGTTGGCCGATCTAGCACATTAGTTTTGGTAAAGCTCGGGTCTACCTCGATCACGCTATATAGGGTACCCTACCTATGTGCGCCCACGATCGAGAAAAACCGTGCCACGTTCGCCACAATTTTATCTCGGACGTTTTAAGATTAACGAGTATTACCTAAGACGGATCGGAGATCCATTTTCGAATTCGCGAAATGAACTAACTATCTCTATTCGATTCGATTCAGGCTCCGCTTCGATGTTCTTTCTTTATTTGATTTATTAATTAACCTTTCTATATGAACGAAAGAATCTAATAATAGATTTTAAATAAGAGCTTGCTAAATTATTGGATAATACGTATTACATAAATATGTATATATAATTAAACGAAAGGAAGAAAAGAGAGAGACACCAAGACACATCTCTCAAATTTTATCTAAGACGGAACGCTTGACGAATTCTATAATTTTATAAGATACGTAAACAAACGAACGAAAGATCGAAGAAAACGAGATAAACCATTTATCCTGAAATTTTAATTATCTAACAGAAAACATACACGTATATATACGATAATAGTAAAATAATATTAATTTTCATTATCTTTGGTCATGGACTCGCTTATTAAATTTTCAGTGACGTTCCGCGGGATATAATTTGGGAAACGTTGGTCTAAAATGTGCTCTCATCTGTTACGATCCGCGCGTCTCCTGTTAATTAACATTTCTGTTCCAAAAAAAAATTTCTATTCTAAATAAAGCTAAATTATTTGTCAGATCGTTGGAAATATCGTTGGTGACATGATACATGTCTAACAAAAATAGAAAAAATGTAAGAAAAGAAGAAACAGAAAGAAAAATAAAAAAAAAGGAAAAGAGGAAAAGAGAGACACACACATACAGAGAGAGAGAGAGAGAAAGGGAGATGAACTTTTAGAATATGCTCTCGTCGATCTCGAGAGGTTTCCAAAGGCATCTTCGCGTATTCGTAGCTTTCTCGCAGCACTCTTAAATTTGGATCCCATTGTCGTGTAGGACCAAAGGAAGACGGAAGTCGCTCACTTGGCAGAAGTAGCGATATCATGTATTATAGCGAATCGACGAAGGCAATGGATATAGATAGATAGAAAGAGAGGAAGGAGGAGGTGAAGGAGTAAGAGGAACTGAAGGAGAAGAAGGACGACGATGAGGAGGAGGAGGAAGAGGAGGAGGAAGAAGAGAAGAAGGAGAGTGAAACTCCTGTATACAGAAAGAGCAAGAGAGAGAGAGAGAGAGAGAGAGAGAGAGAGAGAGTCCTGACTTGGGTGAAACCAGAATCGGCCATTGTTCGTTACGAGTGGCTATCTCGCTGGACATTTCCGTACCCGAGTAAGTACGTACAAGCTGCCACGGCCTGGCAGATATTTCGACGTCGTGCTCGAAATTCCCGCGGAATATCCTTGCCAGCCTCCAAAGCTTTTCGATGCGGATTCCACCGACGAATTTGTCGTTCATCAAAAAGCCATTGTTGGGGTAACGTTCGCCGATTGTTCTTCTCCTCGTTTCCTCCTATCAAAACAAAAAGGAAAGAAGAAACAGTTGTCCCAAAAATATTTCACGGACTTGGAAATATTCCCCTGCTACTGTTAAAAAAAAAAAAAAATAAATAAATAAATAAAAAGGTGAAATAAAAAAGTAAAAAAGAAAAAAAAAAAAGGACGATTAAAAAAAGACGAAACGAAACGAAATGAAACAAGGAAAAAGGAGGAGACAAAAAAGCGGGAACAAAAAAGAAAAAAAAAAGGAAAGGGGAGGAGAAAGGTGAGAGAAAAGAAGTTTATTTCAGAGGAATCAAAAAAGTCTTTAGTCTTTCCGATCGGTATTAATCGGAGAGAAATAAGAAGATTAATAGGTGTCCGATCGATGATCAAAACAAAAATCTATAAAAAGATAACGATCGAAGAAAATAGGAAAGACCGATCGATCGATCCACCGACCAACAGACAGACCGATCGATCAGCAAATAAGAGCAACCAACACCTGGATAAAGATCAAAGGGATCGTCGAGCTTGTGAACGCGCATGTAATTGGTCGGATTGTCGGGGCGAATCTTTGGTAATTAAGGAGGTCGATGTCTGTCCAGGATGGACGTCGGACGAGCACGGACGGGGCGTGGTTGCAGTAAACGTCACCGGCAGGGCACTAGACGTCACGGGCCACACGAGCATCACACACGCGTCAGATTTGCATGATCACTGTATACGCAATACGCAAAGCTCGCGTACCCACGCATACATACACGTACATTTGGCATATAGTTCGGTGGTGTGTACAACGGATGCACGTTGCAATGCACTGTGTTACGGGGATCCCTCCTCCACCTCCTCCTCCACCTCCTCCTCTTCCTCCTCCTTCCTCCCTGTTGGAGTTCTCGAGTGGCCCCAACTAGAACTCTCTCTCTCTCTCTCTCTCTCTCTCTCTCTCTCTCTCTCTCTCTCTCTCTCTCTCTCTGCCTCTCTCGTCCCCTCAAAATTTTCGACTATGCATACCGAAACGTGTTCACCAACATTTTTCTTTTTCCTCTTGATTCGTAATGTGAAAAATTTTGTGTAACACGCTCGGGTAAAATTTGGACTAAAATAGTTTTCATCTTTGTCTCTCTCTCTCTCTCTCTCTCTCTCTCTCTCTCTCTCTCTATTTCTTTTTACCTATATATCTTAAAGTACGAAAAGTAAGGGAGATGAAAGCCAGGGTCGAGACTCGAAATCTCTGACCCGGTAAATCTTTCGGAACGCAAACGTCTCGATCGAGAGATGGATGATGTTTGACTCGAGTTACGATTACTACTACGACTATCGGACGCTGACGATGAATCTAGAGAAATTTAAAGAGATAGGCTCTAGGACTAAATCTAAAGTAAATCCGATCTATTTAAAATAACTAGGTAGATAGATGGATAGATAAATAATAGATAGATACGTAGGTAGGTATAAGGTATAAGGTATAAGGTATTAACGTTAACTGTAAAGAGGTATAATACATAGATATTTCATAGAGAATTTCTACGGTAGGAAAATTAAACGGGCGTCATTAATGGGCATCGAAACGATGCGGACAGATCGCTATCGATTCCATATGCGGCTGAATACTTCATGAGAAGAGTATACCGACGAATTCCCCGCATCAGAGGCAGTAGTGCGCGTTGCGCGCGAGTGCGCCGGATGGATTATCGTTGCGGATCTAATGGAAATATTTCATTTCTCTCTAGCGAACGATATCGCCGATACCACCGCGCGTATCCATTCGAAGGCTGTAATTTATTTCAAAAGAGAGAGAGGGAGAGAGAGAGAGAGAGAAAGAGGAGGAAAGTAACGGCGTGCATACGAGATAAAATGACATTGACGGAATTTCAAATGCTTCTTCCCACGTCTCTCGCATTATCCGTTCCAATGCTTTTGCCATATTTCATGACGTTCATTAAGCGACGCGACGATCTTCGAGTAGTTCGTGCTATGCCGATAAAACTGGAATCCTATCGGTGTTAAGTTTGGAAGGGAATTGAACGGAACAGATTTTCCTAGGACGTAAATCGAAATATGAAAATTAACGTGACGTTTGAAACGATCAAGGATCGACGAACGAAAGAATCGAGATCGATTCCGAAAAGGAAAAGAAAGGAAGAGGTAAAGAGAAGAAAAAAGAAAAAAAAAATGATACGAACACGGACAGACAAACACACACGCATACACACACATACGCGCGCAAACGCACAAACACGCATACACAGAGGGCACAAGCGATGGAAAGGCAATGAACGTATGCCATAAACGATCCCCTTTAGAGAGTAAGTACGGTGAAGCAATCATTATTCGCTCAACCGTCGATACTCACTATCCGCGTCTGTCTTCTCCGTTATTCGTCATTAATCGACGAAGACGGACGTTACCCCGAACGGAGCGTTGCGGCGTCTGGTGCACCAGGAGGAAACCACCGTTCCATTCTAACCATTCCACGCCGCAGGAATGTCAATACTAGGTACGCGTATGCTGCCATAGGACGTGTCCGTTCTCGTCGAAGTCATCCGGAATCGTTCAACCTGACCCCTTTCTTCTCGATCCGACCGAGCGGAAGCGAGCGAACGAGTAAACGAGAGAGAAAGAGAGACAGAAACAGAGAAACAGAGAAAGAGAGAGAGAGAGAGAGAGAGAGAGAAATATGACGACGTACAGGATACGCACGAGGATACGAGAGAGTATAAATCGTCGAAGAGCAAGGACAATTCTCGGTAAGGTAGTAGAGTCGATGACACGAAATCGCAAGTACTCGCCATTGTTTTCATAAGAGGAGGAGGAGGAGGAGGAGGAGGAAGAAGAGGTGGAGGAGGTAGAGGATAGGAAGACGAGCGTGGTGACTCTCTCAAGTATCACCAACACAAGCAAGATCGGCAAGAGCGTCATCGTCCCTACTACCTATCTCTCTCTCTCTCTCTCTCTCTCTCTCTCTCTCTCTCTACGGCAGTATCGGTTACGCGATGTCGGAGAACTCGTGGAAGGAGTGAGAAACGTAGAAAAGGAAGAAGAGGGGTTTAGGAACGACGGGGAGGGACCGAAGCCGCGCGGCAGACCGACTTTTTAATATCCAGGGATGATCTGTAGCTGCGGGATGCTGCGTCAGCCGCTGTCATTGTTATACGCCTGGACCTCTTCAGCACAATGACAATTTCTCTGGTTTTATTCTCCGCTAGGCACTCCCTTTTTCCCGCCCGTTTCCGTCTCGCGTATTACCGTGCCCTTCTACGCCCTCTTCCTTTCTCCCCTACCTCCTCTTCTTCCTCCCCCTCTTCCTCCCCCTCCCCCCGCCATTACCGCCGTCGCCACCCCTCCCCCTCTTCTTTCCGCCGGCTTTCTCTCTTTTTCTATCCCTCGTTTACTTCTACAGTCTCGTTGTTGCTCCTGCTACCGCCAACCAAGCTGCCTATGCCACCAAGCTGAAGCCTCTTCTTTCCAAGACTATTTCTCTCTCTCTCTCTCTCTCTCTCTCTCTCTCTCTCTCTCTCTCTCTCTCTGGCTTTCTCTCTATGCGTCTCTCTCTTGATCCTTCTTTTTCGCAGAAAATCACTTCTCTCCTTTCTTTTTTCATCCTTCGACGTTCACTCGTTTTTTCGTCCACGACAATTGCCCGGAAAGTGCTCTCTCCCGGCAGATCTCTCCTTTTCCTTCTCAAACCTACACCTGTCCTCTTCCTCCTCCTCCTCCTCCTCTTCCTCTTCCTCCTCCACCTTCTCATCCTCCCGCAAAAATCTTTCATAATGATCATCGACGAAAACGATTCGTTTGCTTTAAACTCTCGCAAGAGAGGAAAAGAGAAGAAAGAGAGAGAAAGGAAGAAAGGAAGAAAGAAGAAAGAAAGAAAGAAAGAAAGAAGGAAGGAAGGAAAGAGAAAGGAAAGGGAAAACACATTCTTTCGTGAAGATCGAGGAGAAAAGTATCGCTCGGTTAACAAAGGTAATTCGCAGAAGCATAAGAGAAATAAGAGAATAAAGAAGAAAGGCAAAAGACAATGTACTCGTCCCGTAAGGCACAGCAAAAACGAATAAAGATATCGCTCCGGAGGATGGTAGCTCCAACCCCTCTGTACCCTCTTCGTTCGGGCTACGGGATGCAAGAAGAAACAGTCGGCAAGAAAAAAAGAGAGAGAAAGAGAGAAAGACGGAGAGACAGTGAAGAAGAGAAAGAAAGGAAAGATGGAAGAAGGAAAAAAATATAGGCGATGCGCGTGGAAAAAGACACGATCGCCTTTCGCGGCACTCGGCTGGAAGTCATAACGGAGATAGACGGGCATCGGAGCGATCCTTCATGGAGTCTATACGAAGATTCCGAGTGTTGGTTTCCGAGCCGCGGTACGTACGGATACATAGAGACAGTCAACGTGCCGATGTTAAAGCCCGCATGTAGCATCGCTTCGGTGGTCGTAGCCTCGTAGCCACCGTTCGTACGGCCACCGTCGCCTTCAACCCCACGGGATCGGGTAATAGATTTATTGGACACCCGGTACATGGGATATAGATATGGATGTTATAGACGCTCCAGTCAGAGATACAACTTCGTCGCACCAACACCACCGACTTTGCCAGGCACCATCGGTTTACCAGCAGCGACCGTTGGTAGCATCAACACTAGAGACGCCTATCACCCCTCGCAAATACGAATGGCACATCTAACTTTATGAAACGTACACCCACTCGTTCCCTGACTCGTTCCAACCAAAAGGAGCTTCTTCTTCGGGGCCAGAGGCCATAGGACGGGGGAACGGGGAACGCAAGGGATGCCTCTCCTTCTTAGAAAGGCTTCTTTCCTTCTTCTTCTTCTTCTTCTTCTTCTTCTTCTTCTTCTTCTTCTTCCTTCGTATCCACTATCACCATTTCCACGTTTATCTTCAAACTCTCACGTTCATGAGTGAGAGAGAGAGAGAGAGAGAGAGAGTTTTTCTTCTTTTGGTATTCCTGCGTTTAAACTACGATTAAACTGATCTCTTTATAGATTTTGATTTTTTTCACCGATCGATCTTTATCCCTCGAGAGTAATCAATGAAAGGGGAAATTAAAAATGGAATATAAGAAATATTGTACCTAGAAAATATATATATATATATATATATTTTATTTACAGTATATCTTTTGACAGGAATACTTTAATATCACTGATAGTATCTTTACAGGGATAAGCTAGGAGAGAGAGAGAGAGAGAGAGAGAGAGAATGTTCGTCTGATATTTAGCGCTCGTACGACGTTTAGTTTCGGAAATTAGAAACGTTATCTCTCATTTCTCATCTCTCCGCTATTGCACGCCTCGTAACCATCAGTCCGGGCGCAAACGAAGCTTTTACGAGCGTACGTAGCTGTTCCTCGAGCCGTTCTTCGAGCTTATAATGGCGTTAGAGTACAATCAGCCAACGAAATCTTCATTTCGTGCTGTAGCTCACGTTCTCGATCTGAAAGTTCTTCGTAGTTCATTGGACCTCGTGCTTTAGCGCTAACGCTTTCGCCCTTTTCCTATTTTCTCTCCTTTTTTATTCCCTTTTTCTCTCCTTTCCCTTTTTTTTTCTATCCCCCTCGAAATCGAAAAAACACTTTCGCGTTGACCCAGATATCGTTTGTACTATCTTTATTTTCTAAAGGAAAAACAAGAGTACATGGTACATAGCGTCCTCTTGTCGTAGAAATCTAGTCGTTAGAACGAGGAGTCGATTAAAGGAAGAAAAAGAAGAAGAAAAATAAGAAGAAGAAGACGGAAGAGATAGGAGATATCGATCGAAACTATACGAATATCGAAAATCTTTACGAGTAACGCATTGTTATTTATCGAAAAGACTACATAGAGATTTGTAAGGAACGAACGTTCAAACGAACGGTCTTCTCTGCTAGGTAAGTGCACGCTCTTTGCATGCGTGTGGATCCGCGACTAGGATGGAAAAGGGGTAGAGACGTTGGTGGAGGTGGTGGTGTGACGATGGTGGTAGTGGTAGCTCGTTGAAAGGGCTGGTTTTGATTAGCTCTGTAGACAATACCCACTCTCTGATACCGTTGTGATTCTCTCTCTCTCTCTCTCTCTCTCTCTCTCTCTCTTTCTCTCTCACTCACTCGGTGTGTCCCGTCGACCACCTCCTCCACCTCCACCTCCCCCTCTTCCTCTTGGTCTTCCTCCCTTCTCGGCTTCGCCTTCGCCGCAGCGAATGCACCAGCACCAGCACCAGCTCCAGCTCCAACAGCAGCAGCAGCAGCAGCACTGGCAGCAGCAGTAGCAGCAGCAGCCACTTTGTACGCCGACTGTTTTGTGTCTGACGAACAATAGGCCTGCACCACTGACAGTGCACCACTACCATCATCGCTAGCACTAGCACTAGCACTACCACTAACGTTGCTACTACTACCACCATCGTCATTCTCTCTCTCTCTCTCTCTCTCTCTCTCTCTCTCTCTCTCTCTCTCTCTGTAGATATCAACAGAGAAACGCGACGATCCTTCCCACCACATCGCAGAATCGCGCATTGCTATCATCGTCATCGACTCGTACAAGCACGTCCGTTAACTAGAACGGTGGTTCCTCAGCGATATGTACAGCTAACTGAGGAGAAGAGAGACCCTTCCTAGTAGCTCTCTCCTATCTACCGCATTAAATACCGTGTCTAGTAGACGATCGTGTCGCGATAACTTTTGCGGATACACCCACTCTCTCTCTCTCTCTCTCTCTCTCTCTCTCTATTTCTCTCACACACTCTATCAACGTCCCTTCCTCGATCCTTCGTTTCCTTCGACGGCACAAGGTGCTTTTCCCTAAAAGGGAAACGGTGATGTGTTCGTGCCCGTCCCCGACGTCGTCGTTCCTTCGGCGATCTAATTGCGTACAATGCCGGAGTATCGTTCATGTGTGCCATTGTCATGCTGTTGTCACTGCCAGACGGTAAGTCGTGCGGTAATATATATCGTATATATCTAAGCTATATATATATATACATATATATATATATATACCATATGTAGGTATATGTTTATACACCTAACACTATCAACACTATCCTTCGTTTCGCATCGTCGATGCCCTCCGATAAGAATACGCCATGGGGAAACGTTATAAAAGATATCGCTTTTGATTCGCTTCCATCGAGTCTGTTCAAGTCCAAGGCCATTTCCATTTGTTCGTAGAACGAAGCGATCTTTCCGTTAGACTCCGCTTGATTTTAGACAGTAGTTCTCGGAGCTTCGAACGGAGAGAAGGGGTGGCGACGTCGAGTATGAGGTTTCTTGGAAAATGGAACGAAGCGTTACCATAATTGATACGGCTCAGAAGCGTATACGCGATCGCACGAATGCCGTACGCACCCTGCACGGAAATTAATACGAACTTACTTACTTGACTAAATGCAAAGTTACAGCAAAGATTTCAGTCGCGAGGACGTTCGCCAAGGTTCCTATTGTTTCGGATTCCCAACTGTGGTGTACAACCATCACCGCTACTACCACTACCATCGCCACTACAACCACCACCACCACTACCACCATCATCTACGATGCTTTACCCTAAACCACCATGTCTCCCGTCTTTCTCGGATTTTAATTTTCTCTCCTATCTTCGCGATACGGGATACGGCTTGGATGAAAGGGAGCTTATCTGCTTGCGTCGCGTGCACTGCTAGTCTGGTATGCGCGCGTGTAACAGTAGGAACATGTAGCTACGAGAACGTTTGAAAAAGTTAAAACGAGATGGAAACAATTACGTTTCGCCGTTTCTTTTATTTCATTTATTTTCTTATTGTTGTTATTATTATTATTATCTTTTTTTTCTTTTCCTACGGAATCCACTTGTACTTTTTTCTTTCTTTCGCTTTACTGCAGTCGAAGAGAGAGAGAGAGAGAGAGAGAGAGAGAGAGAGAGAGAGAGAATGGGAGGGAGGGAGAATAAAAGGAGATATAAAACAATCACGACGAATTTTAAACGTGATGTATAATTGTTTGGTCGAGAAAAAAAGGGGGAGCAAAAATATAGAAAAGGAGTAAGGGATAAATAGAAATAGAAGGAGAGAGGAGGTTCTCTGTATAACGGCAGGAAAAAAAAAAAGAGGGATGGTTTGGTCGACACCCTTCCGCCGTTGCTCCCGATTGGAAATTACTCTCTTTTCATCCCTTTCACGTGCTGAAAGAATAAGTAGGAAAAGCACGAAGCAGGGTAGCTATTGCCGCTGTCTCTAGGTGTAGTAACGAACGCAAATGTATTTGCTTTTTTTTTTTTTTTCCTTTTCCTCTCCTCCTTCGCTCGACGTCGAGAGCATAGAGAGAGAGAGAGAGAGAGAGAGAGAGAGAGAGAGAATAAAAAAACGGATACACACACATAAGCGAGAGGCGATGCGATGATGATCGATTTGAATTTAATTAAAAAATATTTAACGAGCGTACGGATATACGTCTAGGCTTATCTCCACCCTCTCTCTTCCTCTCTCTCTCTCTCTCTCTCTTGTTCAACTCATGTAAATATTAGACGATACGCGAGCATCGGCCGCATTCCGCGGTTAATTTCCTTGACGTGTCGCGACTACCATCTCTTGCTTGTGTGTTAATAGTAGTAGTACTAGTACGCCGAAAATAAAAAGAAGATAAAAAAGCTTTGGTCAACGAGAGAGAGAGAGAGAGAGAGAGAGAGAGAGAAAGGGAGAATGGAGCATAGCCGGCCAACAGCCTGCCTGCGGATAATCGTGCAAGAGTAAAATTAAAAATTGCATTATCGTGCCGGCCACGTAATGAAGGCTCCCGTAATGCGGCCGAAAGGCACGCTAAATAAACTGGCACGCGCAAATCGCCCTACGGTTTTTCCGCGAGCTTTCGTCCGCACACATACGCACACGTGTGCGCTCGCGTTCGTATCTATTTCTCAGAGAGAAAAAGAACGGACACGTGTACCTCTATCGCTCGTTTTTCATGTTTTTATACTGAACGTACTTTTACAAGATATGTGTCATCATTTGTTCATATTTTTCTTTTTTTTTTTTTTTTCTTTTCTCTTTTTTTCTTTTTTTTTTGTACTTCGTTCGATTTTTGCCGAGAAAAAGAAAAAGGAAAGAAGGAAAGTGGGAACGATTAATTGTATGTTATTAATTAATTTTAAACAGAAAGGAAATGGGTACGTTTGAAATGACTCGCCTCGTAAATATGAACCATATTTCGTTTCTTTCGATCGATAAATAACTTAAACAACAACAACAACAACAACAACAACAACAATAATAATAATAATAATAATAATAATAATAATAATAATAATAATAATAATAATAATAATAATAATAATAATAATGTATCATATAAGCTATCGACGTCTTGGTGAACGCGTTTACAACGAGTTAAATGAGCGAAGCGCGTGCACTAGAGAGAGAAAAAGAAAGAGAGAGAGAAAGAGAGAGAGAGAGAGAGACAATCTGTACGTGTGTATATATGAAGGAAAAGGGAGGGTGGAGGAGTACAGGGTGAAACGGGACGTCGAGCGTATTGGATTTGTTCATACGGGCGTTCTCTGCGGCGGTGAGAGAAAATCCGACTTCGCGTGGAATTTTTTAATTAGCAAAGAACTTGGGAAAAAAAGAGAGTGAGAGAGTGAGATAGATAGAGAGAGAGAGAGAGAGAGAGAGAGAGAGAGAGAGAGAGAGAGAGAGAATTCGATGCGACACGATGGCCCGTTACGCTCAACGAATAAAGTTGTCGACGTTCGAAGGTGCTTTCCACATGGACGAATGCGGGCGGGCCGATCGAACGACACGAAAACGTGCTTGTTTGCTTGCTTGCTTGCTTGCTTCGAAGCTAGCTAGCTAGCTAGCTAGCTAGCTAGCTATCTTCCTCTCGAAACGATGCTTGCTTCCTATCATTGAGAGATTGGCAATGAGTGTCATCGTTAGAAAAAACTTTTACTATCAAATTCTTCAAGCAATAATATAGGACGTATCAACAAATTTTTAATTAGACAATAACACTTAGCCGAGTAGGGGGTACATACTTCGCCGGTTGAAAAAAAGAACTAAAAATAAAAAAAAAAGTAAAAAAAAAAAGGAAGAAGAATAAAATAATGAGATCGTAATTACGAAACTAACTTCGGTCATATAATTCTTTCTTTCTTTTTCTTTCTCTATCTTTTTTCTTTTTTCTTTTTTTGTTGTTGTTGTTATTCAGTCGATCCACGTTTTTACGTTTTACCAATAAAATACGAAAGGAGTGGAATAGATTTTTACGAAAAATTAAAAAGTATCGAGAAGTTCCAGAAGAGAGGAATAATAAGAACAAGTAAATAAACGTTAATTTGTTAATTTGAGATAATAGAATAGACGTTTAGTCGTGGAACGGGTTCTATGGATCGTAACGTTCACGAGTACGTATGTAAAAAGCATAAACATAGGAATAATCAGAGACAGAGGGACGATCTCACCCCAACATCTTTATCTCACCGAAGCACCCTGTGCACGATGTATACGTCGTTGTCCATGCTCCCGGGGTGAACAAGGGTGGCGCCACACGTAATGGGCTTACGACAGTGTTAAAAACCCCTCTTATCCGAGCATAATGTCGTCCGAGATCCCGATAAAACTTCCGCACCCCCGGTTAAATGACTACGACTTTAAACTCGGAATTTGTTCCGCTCGTCTATTCTTTCTTTTACTTTCCTCCCTCGCCCTCTCACTCTCTCTCTCTCTCTCTCTCTCTCTATATATATATATATAATCTTTGTATCTATCTCTTTTTCTCCCTCTTCTAACTCTTTATCCAGAACTCTGTTAAACCACGACTCGACGAAACGACGAGTTGTTTCGCGGTTTCCTCCGATCGGATTTAAACGTAAAAAAGAAACGTTTCCATTACTGCGATATAATTCCTGAACGAACTCTAAGAGATTTCTATCTTACAAATTTGGAGAACCCACGCGCTTGAATGGACATAGGTACGTGGATCTATCCTAAATTAACGTCGATCCAAGAATTTAACGATAATGAGAATTATTGATGATTGATAGGGATGAGAGTTCTTTGACGTTCGATTGAGGATCGAAGAAGATAAGGACCGAGAGAAATAGATAGATGGATAGATAAATACACAGGTGGAAAGAATGGAAAGAATAAAAGACACGAATAAGTAATAAGAAGAAACGTACGAGGAGAAAGAGAAAAGAATAGCTACTACCATGCCGGCAGTGTCTGCATACCGGCCGATATAACGTAGGAAAGTTCTGGCGTCGCGAATCATTCACGCCTTGGACGAGGGGCGCGCATAAGCTAAACCAAGGTCCATACTTGGACGCATGCTTCCATACGAATACGAAGTCCATAATGCGTGCTCCGTGGCAGAGCTACAGAAGGATGGTTAGCTGAGCTATCTACCTATCTAGCAAGCGAACGAACGAGCGAGCGAGCGAGCGAGCGAGCGAGCGAGCAAGCAAGCGAGTGCTTTCTGCGTATATACGTACGTACGTACGTACGCGTTTGTGGTAAGCTGTGTGTTCGCGCGAGCGAGTATGCGTATACGTGTGCGTGTGCGTGTGCGTGTGCAAGAGGGGGTTCGTCTTCACCCCTTCTACGGCCGTGGCAACGCTGCGATGGTCCATGGGCGCAGCGATCAATGCCACCGTCGGCTCTCTATGATTCATCCCCACCAGAAAAGACCGTCGTCATGACGACAGCATCCCTCTAGCATCCCCACCAACTCGACCGACTCATACATGGTGGGGACTATCGAAAAGCCACGAAGGGGTAGTCCTCTCTCTCTCTCTCTCTCTCTCTCTATATATATATATATATATATATACATATATATATATATATATACGTATGTATGTATATACGTATATATATACATCTATCTCTTTCTCTTTCCCTCTGTCCAAGCGGCGTCGCCGCAGCAAGGAATTCCTAGGTAGGCGATGCGCTACACAAGAGGAGCAAGGGGCAGCAGGTTGGCAAGTTTGGTGGATCGAGGAAGGGGTTGAGGGACGCGAGAATGGTAAGGGATTTTCACCCTCTCGTGCGATTCTACGCGTGATCCGTCAAGGGTCAGGTGGGTCACTCCAGGTGACTCGGACACTGGCCAGGACCTTCCGTTCTATCTATCCTCCACCTTTTCCTCTCGTTGTTCGACGACAACCCCGTTTACTCCCCCTCATCCATCTATCGTAAATCTTCTTCCTCTTAACGAATAGTTGGTACTATTGGTACTCCACGGTGATTTGCGAATTCCGATTTCTTTAACGTCCATTAAAACAAAGTATACTTTGTTGGTCTCCAACGGGACTGGGTATATCGATGTTTCTAATTCGTCCTTAGGTAGAGAAGAACATCGACGTTGGATCGCATAAATCTAAATAACGCGTCAACGTGTATATGACAGATAGTACATCTTTACTTTTTCTCATAAGTTTCAGTTAGGAAAGTCGGTAAGATTGATCTTTGCCGTACCGACGCGAAGGTCGGACTTTGCCAGAGATAGAAGAAGAAGAAGAAGAAGAGGAGGAGGATGAGGAGGAGGAGGTGGAGGAGGAGGAAGAAGAGGATGGTAGTAGAGGATGGAGACGTAGAAGGGTGGCCAAAAGGGGGAGTGGCGAGGAGATGGATCAGGGAGGATAGGAGAAAACTCGATCCCGCTGTAAATCGAATTACGCGGCCTGTTGAAGATAATGATATTTATGCGTGTCAAGTGTACGATGTGTGGTCTACCGGGTAGGTACATGTTAAAGCTATACATATCTAAATACATACGTACGTATATACGTCCATATATACGTACATACGTACATGCGTGTCCATTGAAAAGGCACGAAAAGGAGAGGAAACGGCGGGAACTTGGAATATAGATATACGCGTATATGGATATCTATAGGCAAAACGTCCCGTAGCTTTTTCGTCGTAAACCGTCGATGACAAACTTATACTTATCTATCGTCGTCCATTCGTTTGATTTCGGCGCGAATCTTGCACTCCTCTAATTTATCATTTTTTTTATTCCGATTAGGATGGAAAATGATAAGCGAATAGGATGGAGAATGATAAGATCGTCGAACGAATTTGTTTGCGGAATTTGTTAAGGATCGTCCATCGTTTTCTCCTTCTTCGGTAGTCGACGAGAGAGGAATTAAAAGGAAATAAAAATAATAAAAATAAAATAAAACGGAGAAGACGTAAGTAAGTACTACATGTGAAAGCGAGAGAGAGAGAGAGAGAGAGAGAGAGAGAGAGAGAGAGAGAGAGAGAAAGTTGATACACGAAGCGAGAAACGCGGGCAGGAAAAAGCTTAGGGGCTGCTGAGCCACGGGGTCTCGAGCACGAAGTTTTCACATTGTCATTTGGGAAAAGCGAAACGAGCGAATGAGAGAGAAAGAGAGAGAGAGAGAGAGAGAGAGAGAGAAGAGAGGAGAGAGAGAAGGAGAGAAAGAGAGAGAGAGAGAACCCGAGGTGGTCCACTAGGATCCATCCCCACATAGCAGCGTCTAGCGTGCAGGGGTAACGTTGATGGTGGGGATACTCAGGGGAAGATTAGAGGGGTGGGGGAGCTATATAAGGCCGGTGCGAGGGGGGGAGAGCTCAGTTCGTTCAAGAGAGGCGTATCGGTCACGTCGAGTTTCAAAGATCGTTCACGAAATTTTCACACCGGATCGTAACGGAACTGTCTCTCTCTCTCTCTCTCTCTCTCTTTCTATCTATATATATATATATATCTGATTCTCTCTCTCTCTCTCTCTCTTTCTCTCTTTTTCTTTCATCTTTTTAAACGTAACTTTCAACATTTTCCGTCGTTTCTCATACTATTGAATTTTGATACGTCCGAACGTCGCGACAATATTCAACGTTCGTCGTCATCTTCGTCGTCGTCGTCGTCGTCGTCGTCATCTTCGTCGTCATCTTTGTGAGAAGAACGCGAGGATGTTCAGAAGGTGTTCTCTCTCTCTCTCTCTCTATCTCTCGGCAGATATTTCTTCATGATGCAGGAAAACGTCCGTAATAAATGTAAGTAGATACTATGTACATATCTATATCATTGAATGCGATTATGTTATATACCATTCAACGTCGGGCCATTTTGCATTTGGTTTTGTACAGATAAGATCGTTCCTTCTCTCTCTCTCTCTCTCTCTCTCTCTATCTTTTTATCTATCTATCTATCTATCTATCTTTTTCTCTCTTTGTCTCTTTCGTTCTTCTTGTATCTCTCTCTTTCTCTCTCGTTCTATCTATCTCTCTCTTTCTCTCGCGCTCTATTCTCTCTATCTCACTCTCTCTCTCTCTCTCTCTCTCTCTCTTTCTCTCTCGCTCTCGCACACGAGTATCGGTCGTACGGGATCGATCGGTTCGCGATGAAAAGGGATTACCTCGTTCGTAACGTTCGATGCGTGTGTCGAAAGCTACTTCTATTTTTTTTTCTTTTTTTTTTTTTTTATTTTATTTCATTTTTTTCGTTTCTCTCTTTCCTTCTCTCTCTCTCTCTCTCTCTCTCTCTCTCTCTCTCTTTCTCTCTCATATTTTTTTTTATATCTTTCTCGATGCCGGATTTCAAACCAGAGATACGTAAGCTGATTTTTCGTCTAGACCATCTCCACTGCGTTCTCGCGTTCTTGCTTTTACCGTCGCGATGAAAAAGAAAGAAAGATAAATAGATAATAAAAAAAAAAGTATATATATATATATATATAATTCGTAAAACATTCCTTTTCTTTTTCTCTTCCAATAATGAATTATTTTCTAAATTGGCGTAAAACAAAACGATAATTCCCATCTAATCGAGATAGATTGATTAATCGTTAAAATGAATTCGTTCCGCGTGCGTTTTATCGACTTAGAGTAGTATCGAGGAGATAAATGATAATGAAATTATTCGAAGCGAGAGGTTAGGTACGAAATACCACAGGTTCACACGTGATTTCGATTATTCTCGATTATCGATTTCACTCTCGTCGAATCATGTCTATGTTTCTGTCTATGTATCTATATCTATTTCGTACGTTTCGTACGTCTAAAAGATAAATCGTCGTATTTAATTTTGATTCTTTTTCTATCCTCTCTCTCTCTCTCTCTCTCTCTCTATCTATCTATCTATCTATCTATCTATCTCTCGTAAAACGAATTATTTTTAATGGTCCTCTTCGTCTCCTTCTACCAAGTTCTCCATCTTCTCTCGAGATCTTACATAAAAAAGGATCTCTCGAGCGTATCGCGAAAAAGCTTGTTTACAAATTGGTATATTTTGAACGACACGACGACGACGACTACGACGACGAGGACGTGTCTCCTTCCATTAATAGTATCGAGGTCGCCTCAAAGCTACTTTTTTCTTTTACTTTTATATATCACCTTTTTATATTCTGCTCTTTTTTGTTTGCTTTCTTTCTTTCTTTCTTTCTTTCTTTCTTTTTCTTATCTTTCTTTTCTCTCTTTTTTATTATTATTTTCTTTCCCTCTTTAAAAATCCGTACGCAGAATTTCAAGCGACATATTTGTACGTGCAAATGTATGTACATATATAAGTACTTTCAAATCGTTCATCTTACTTCATATAAGATATAAGATATTGAAATGATCGATAAATTAATAATGCGATTTAGAGATTGTGCTCGATTGCAAAAAATAGCTTTATAATTAAGAAAATAATTTTTTATGCGCAAATATATATCTATATATATATATATATATATGTTTTTACATAAATATATATATATATATATATGCATATGACGTTGCTCGGAATAGTTTTTATACAAAAAGGAGCGGGGAGAGAAGAAGTTAGAAGCGATGGTGGTAACAGCAACACCATACACATAATATATTTAATATCATTTGCTCTTCGGTAGAAAAAATCGACTCATTCAGCGTGGATAAAAAGTTACTGGCCAATGGGAATACAGAGAGAAGAAAAAGAGAGAAAGCTATACGCCTAATTAAGTCATACATCCATGCATGTACCCGTCTCTTTTTACTGCTAGAACTTCTTTTTATCGCGTATATAGTACTCGACCAATGTCTATATATTATGTATATATATATTTCTCTCTCTCTCTTTCTCTCTCTTTCGATGAATAAACTCGAGTGAATACACGCGAGTACGACGAACAAACAAATTTTTAGATTCTACCGAAATTGTAACACAATGGACCCTTGCGCGATATTTCAAACGTGCTGCAAGCACGCAACACAGACACATGCACACATATACGCGTGTACTAATGCATACGTGTATACACGTATGCACTCACGAAAAAATACACACACACACATATATATATATGTACATACAGAGTGTAGCATTCTTTAGAACTGCCACGGCATTGCCACCCATCGTTCGTTTCTCTCGGTAAAAATGTTAGAAAAAGAAAGAGAGGAGAAAAAGAGAAGGGAAAAAGTAGCAGCAATGGTGGTCTGGTGGGTATTGGTGGTACCGGTGATGGTGTGGTAGAAATGGTGGTGGTGTGGTGATGCGGTGGTAGGAGTATTATGGGATTAAGAAGAGCGAGGGAGCGAGAGTCGATTCTTTGTATACTTTTCTTCGCTTCCGTGTCGCTTGCTGCTTTGTACTCTTGAGAAGTATAACGATCGACGCGAACTTCCTTCTCCGCGAAAGGTTAGAGATGTAAATATTTTATTGTATTATGTTTATTACATACATGTGTATGTATGTGTACGTCTGTATGTGTGTTTGTGTCTATGTGTAACATGCATATTTAAATATATACGTATGTACGTATTTATATGTAATAGCTACGTAACCTAAACCACAATTTCTTCTTCTTCTTTTTTTTTTCTCTTGGATATTGATTTTTGTCGATTTTTCGTCGATTTATACTACGTGTAAATACATACCCAGACACACACATATAGTTGAAAAATTTATTATTAGAGATGAATTTTATTTTTATTTATTTACGTTTTATCAATATGGCGCTGGCCAAACGAAAATTCTACAACGCGTTAGACCCTACGTACATCCTCGGATTTTGTGTGTGCACACGATGTTCTTTTTATCTAAATTTTTTTATCTAATCTCCGATTGATTTTTCGATAACACGACGTTAGTAATTTTTCGAATAAAGTGGAATATATTCCTACGAATTGGAATAGATAATAGATTTTCGAATAGATTCTTTAATAAGGAGACTTTAATAAGTTCGACGAAAAGTATGCATGTTACTCGGATACGAATTTGTTTACCGGTTTTTTTTTTTTTTTTTTTTCTTCTTTTTTATCGATAAAAATGGCCGACATTTTAAACGTTTTTACGCGATCATAATTTTATAATTCATGAAATTTCAACAATTTTGTAAGGTCGAATGCACGAATAAATTTTTTCCCCACCTCTTTTTTCAATGTTAACTAGTTATTTTCGAGAGGATTAGTATAACCAATGAAAACGCGTAATCTCAGGACAGTAACGAGACCACATTTGTCCTACTAATTTATCGACACGGTAAAAAGCTTTTTCACGCTTCGCGAAAATATCTCAATTTCTGCTAACGTTCTCTGTAACATATACGCATACATATACATACATACATACATATGTATATGTATATATATATATATATATATATATATATAATATGTGTTACGCACAAACTCACCAAGTGGATAATACGAATTAATAATGAGCCTGTCCCGTAAAAAGAAACGAAAAGAAGTCACAAAATGATGCCGAAATAAAACAAACAAATATGGATATAATATTTTACTATATATTATCAAATTTTCCCTAACACACATATATACATACGCACAAATTATATAGACATATGTACACTCCTATCCTACACACACACACACACACACACACATCTAGAGTAAATCGAGGTGCGAGCGGAAAAAAAATTCAATGAAATTTTCGGATTTACGTACTTTTTGTGATTTTTACCAAAAAAAGAAAAAAACTCTCTCACACCGAAAGAAGAACCATCGTTCCGATGGTATTTACTTTAATGAGGAAACGAAAAACTTCACTGATATAAGTTTACGTGTTCATCTGTGCTCAGTGCCCACGCACATGCACGAACGCATACACACACACACATATCAAAGCTCCCTTCAATCTTTCTCACTCTTTCTTTGCTAAGCCGCAATCAGAAATATTTCACCTCTCTCTCTCTTTCTCTCTCTCTCTCTCTCTCTTTCTCACACACACACACACACACACATTCTCTCTTTCTCACGTGCATACGCGTACGCGTATGCATATTTACACTGACACTTACACTCGCACACACACCGTTTCTATATAAAATTGTTTGCGCGCGATGAGAGCTCGCTACCGTTAATTAATACTAATGCGAGCGTGCCTCATTAACGGTTTCTTTCATTAAATATTCACACTACCCGACCAGCTTCTGTATGTCCTTGCTGTGCTGCATCGATTCAATCGCATTGTGAAAGGGACGCCAAATGAAAAACTTGTTTCATACCTTTTACTGCGTACTTCGCATTTCTTTTCTCTCTCTCTCTCTCTCTCTCTCTCTCTCTCTCTCCTTCTCTCTTTTTTGCTCTTTCTTTATCTCTAGGTCCCACGACAAGAAGACCTTGTGCTATCGTTTACAATGAAAATATGCCTAATCAAAATACGAAAATGGATTTCATTTTTTTCCCTCGTTATCATTGTCCATTACGTATCAATATAATAGGACGTACTTATTCTTTTTCTTTCCGTCGATATAAACAAAAAGAAAATATTAAAATAGCGCGTTGCTGAAAAATCAGTGTTGCACGTACGTACGGTTTTTCCTTTTTTTTTATTTTTATTTTTTTTTTTTATTTTATTGATTATTTCGGTTTTCTTTCTCTCTCTCTTTTTTTTTTTTTTTCAATTCCATTTACACGAAATGAAAAGATTATGACCGGTTCAGATCATAAATCTTTTGGGTTTTCTGATTTTATTTTTTTTTTATCAGTTATTTTTATTTACAACCGAGCTATTTTGATAATTAACGAAAACGTTTGTATTTATCGTCGTACGATCGATAAAGTTATATGCGAAGAAAAAGTTCGACCATCGTAAAGATCGTCCGAGAAAAGAGAAGAATAAAGAAGGATAGAAAAGAGGAGAGAAGAAGAAAGGAAGGAAGGAAGGAAGGAAGGAAGGAAGGAAAGAAGGAAAACGCAACCTAGAGCGCAGCATCCCTTCGTTGGTATCATTAATCTCGTCTTTGTCGGAAGGATTCTTCTCGCTGTAAGAGAATACTTTTCTCTTGGTATACTCTCTTTTTATCTCTTTCTTTCTCCGATGCTCTAAGAAAAATGTCCGATAAAGTTCGTCGATCGGTGGCTCCTCTTAACGTCTTACATAATTTTTCTTTTTTCTTTCTTTTTTTTTTTTTTTCTTTCTTCCCCAGAGGCGGGAAACAGCTTGCCGAATTTCGAATTGTTTGTCGAATTCCATAAACTCTGATTCGAGATTGTTCGATGCCGTAGGCGAGTAAACGATTCCAGTAGGAAACGTAGTTCTGTAGAGAGAGAGGGAGAGATAGATAGATAGATAGATAGATAGATAGATAGATAGATAGATAGATAGATAGATAGATAGATAGATAGAGATATGGAGAGATGGAATGGGAGGAGAAATCGATCGATTCCGGTCTCGAAAATGCCCAAACTCGAGTTTACGACGCGCGTTGGGCGTGAAAATGTGAAATTAGGTAGGAAACCGACCTAGAAATGCCGAATTCTACGAGTTGATTTATTGACTTAAAAAGTAACGCTTCGCGGTAGTGTTTATCTAAAGTCGGAACTAACAAACCGATAATTTCACCAAGATGTATCGGACAATATTTCGATATTTATTTGCGCGTATGTATATATATATATATATATAATATAATATGCGTGTGTATGTATACATGTGTGTGTATGTAAACAAATAATAATAATTTTTTATTGCCCCGTCCAACTTTAATTATCGAAAACTAGCCGTGCGAACAAACTCTGCTAATACTACGGAGAATTCGTTGTTCGACCGATGGAACCGTACAGAGAGATAGATAGAGATAGATAGAGATAGATAGATGAAAAGAGAGAGGGAGAGAGAGAGAGAGAGAGAGAGGAAAGCCGACGTCGACGATAATATCGTTGGCGTGACGCGCGTGTAGCCACCGATGTCGTTGGTAGCGCTGCACCCGGCTTCATCGTCATTCATACCTCAACGTGTATAATCCGTCTCTATGATTTAATCATAAGCGCGCATCGGGGTAAAGTCATGAAAATTCAGCCGATCCTGTCAAGATCAGAATTTTCTCTTTTTCTCTCATTCTCTCTTTCTCTTTCTCTTTCTCTCTGTTTCGCGCGCGCTTTCGTTTTTACATCATCTCCCGAACGAACCCCCTCGTTTTTTAACGTTTCTACACACCGCGATTACGCCGACGTCCAATTTGTTTATACGCATGTACGTATACGTATACGTACGTACGTTAGTTCGAACTGGAAAATATAATTAGAGTTGCGTTTGAAATTAACTCGAATATCATTGATACCGCAATGATATGGGAGGGGAGGGTTTATCAGTGGTTGTCATCAGAGAATTGGATAAAAAAGAATAGAATTAATAGATTTACAAATATGAAATAGTTTTATTCGTTGGATCGCGTAGAAAGAGGAAGAGGAATAAAGAGTGAACGAACGAACGAACGAACGAACGAACGAATGAATGAATGAAGACGAACGGGATGTATGAAATAGAAGAGTAAGTTTGAGAGCCGCTGTTACAGATGGAAGATCGTGAATACGGATGAGAGAAAACGTCGATCGATGGGGCGCGCGTCTCTCGTCTTCTCCGTCCTCCTCTCATCATCGATTTGTTTTATTCGCTGTCTCCGAAATATATCCCGAGCATCGAATGAGAGAGAGAAAGAGATAAAGATAGAGATAGAGAGAGAGAGAGAGAGAGAAAGAAAGGAGAAGCCACGCGATCCCGGGCCAGGAGTCGGCGGCGCCTACGTACAGAACGCTTCGCACAATAGCCAGGCGGCTGACAATGGCGTCGTTAGCGATGGCCTCGGGCAGCTCTCTGTCCTTCTGCCTTCGAGCCTCGGCCAACCTCGCCCTCTCTCCTAGTCTGCACCCTCTCTTTCTCTCTCTCTCTCTCTCTCTCTCTCCCCCTTTTACTCCTACTACCCTTCCTGCCTCTCTTGCCAGGACGAAATGCAAACGTCCGGGTCCAAAGCCGACGAAGGGAGCTTAGCGCCGGCGCTAACCGAACGCCTACCACTACCACCACCACCACCACCCTCATCTCTCTCTCTCTCTCTCTCTCTCTTTCCCTTCTATCTCTACCCTACCGACCGAGAGCAGCCTCCGAGGCAGCGATATCGTAATGATCTTTCCATGACGCGTTCAACGCGCCCCACGTTCGCGAGAGAAAAGCGCCACTGCTTTGCTCTCTTGGAAGAGGAGCATAGTCTGGAGAAAAAGAGAGAGAGAAAGAGAGAGAGAGAGAGAAAGAGAGAGAGAGGTGAACGATTTCAAACTTAAAAGCCATTACTCCATATCGTTCGCCCTCTCTCTCTCTCTCTCTCTCTCTGTCTCACTTTTTTCGCGCTATTTCTTCCTTCCTCCATCTCCTTCTCGCAAGCCCGGCATCTTTCGTGCTTTAAATGACAAACAATGGCGCCGGCCCTCGAGGCCACCAACCAACCAACCAACCAGCCTCCTCCTCCTCCTTCCACTCTCCTCCACCACCGCTACCTCCTCGATCCATTCTCTTATTCTCTCATTCTTTCAGTCGTAGCACCGTGCACCCATTAAATTCGGCGTTAATTTGGCCAAGATGGGCTGAACGGTCAGTGGGCCTTTGCTCGAGTTAATTAAGCGTTGCGGTAACCCAAGTTCCAGTCCGTTACAATGAGAAGAGAAAAAGAGAAAGAGAGAGACCGAGACTGCAGTAAGTACTTATACAGTTCGGTACTTCTACCGCAAAATAATATCTTTTAGCTACTTCAAACTTTGAATTCCTTTGAAAATCTCTCTCTATCTCTCTTTTTCTGCGTGTCCCCCACCGTCTATTCCCCTTTATCTATTTCACGATCGTTTTCATAGAATTTCACCCCCAACGGAATTCATTTATTGTTAAGATCTTTTACAAAGTCGTTATTCAGCTCAGGGACGAAAGGTTGGGTAAGGCGATGCATAGAGAGCATTCGTTAAAACGCTAACCGCTTTCAAAGTAAGCGCCGACGCGCGTTCTTATGGGATTACGAAATTGGATTACTCGCGAAACTCCGCTACGGAATATTTCGAATTCTTTCCGGAAGCGTCTTCTAACCGTCTCGTCCTTTGTCGTTCTACGAAATATTGTAACAACGTGTTCATCGTCTTAGTTCGTAGTGGTCTTAAAATTTACAAAAAAAAAAAAAAAAAAAAAAAAAAAACATTAATTTTCAAGATTAACTACGGTGATCTCTATCTAATGTTTTATTATACGTGTTACACACACACACACATAACAAAACGTTCTTTAGAAGTATGAATTTTTACGAAAAGACGGAGAGTCTGGGCGGAGGTGGGTGGGGGTGGATGGGGGTAGTTATTCGATTAGAATCAAAGTGTAGGGTAGAACGCATGCGAACGCCTCTCTTCGTGAAAATTTACTTCCATAAGGAAGAATCAAGAAAATCCAAAAGGAAGAAGGTGAGTTGTGGTGCGAGGTGGGGTGGAGTGGGTGGAGTGGGGTTGAGGGTGGGAAAAAGAGCAAGAGAGAGAGAGGGAGGAAGAAGGGAAGAGAGAGGAAGGGCGAAGGAGTCGAGAGCGGATCGCGGAGTAACAGGATTTTCGGATTAGGGTAACACGGTCCTGGTAATTGTTCCCTTGTCTCTATTCAATCCGGAGAAGAGGTTCTAAAAAGGTTTTCGAGGGAAAAAAGAAGGGAAAAAAAAGTAAAAAAAAAGAAAAAAGAAAAAGAAAAAGGAAAAGGAAAAAGACAAAAAGAAGGAAAAAAGGATGCTTTTCGTCGAATAAAACGGAGAAAAGGGTGGACGGGGGATAGTCACTTCTACGGCACTCTTGTCCTCTTTGAACTTTACGCCCAATTAACTCTCCGCCGCGACGTCGGTTAATTCTCTTGTTTGCGTTTCCGCCTTCTTTCCGTTCCCCGCCAACCCCGTCCGCTACCACCCCCAAGACGTCGACGACGACTTACCCTCTCAAGAAAAGTCGTTCTCTCAAACGCCTTTCGATCCATGACATTCGAGAATATAACCAAATCAATCCGGTTACTACTTTTCTTACTCTTCGAATTGAACTTTCAAAGTTCATTAATCCTCGTTTAACCGAACTTCAACTGCTGTTCTTTTCCTCGATCGGTGATCCTTTTGGACGAATATTTTCTTTTCTTTTTTCTTTTTTTTTTTTCGAGCGCTTTTGCGACCTAAGATCGTCGTAAAAATTATATTCCTGCTTTTCTATCGTTTCTTTTTTTTTTTGTACTTTATCTTTCAGTGGCTCTAATTGTACCCGTTTTGAATCGAACGTAATCGATACTCGATCGAATGATACTCTCTTGCATTTTTCTCTCTCTCTCTCTCTCTTTCTCTCTCTCTCTCTCTTGTAGACGTCTTCGGAAAAAGCGTGAGGGGGATGGTACGAGAAAGAGAGAAAGAGGAAGAAAGATGGAACGGTACTTCGAAATCGAACAAAGAAACCTCGAGGGCTCTCCGAGAGTACAGGGTGGAAAAGTGGCTGTTTTACGAACACAACAGAGTACTGGGAGTCTCGTCGTTGCATGGCATAGGTACAATGTGAAGACTCAAGAAGTGAGAAAGAAGGAGGTGGTGAAAGAGGAAGAGGAAGAGGAAGAAGAAGAAGAAGAAGAAGAAGAAGAAGAAGTAATAGTAGTAGTAGTTGAAGGAGGATGGAAAGGGAAGAAAGTCACGGTAGTATGTAGTACATCGGCCGAGATAGCTAACACCTCTGAGAGGAAAAGGTGAAAACCCTGACAGAGAGAGAGAGGGAGAGAGAGAGAGATCTCAAGGTGTTTCAAATCGACCCAGAGTTCGTCTTAACGTTAGACCACTCGAGATATCAGCTATTAGAATGAACTTTGTCGTTGATTAATAAGTTTTATTCGTCAAAAAAAATAAATAAATAAATAATAAATCGTTTTTTAATACGAGACACAATGTGAATAATTATCGAAGTAAGAATATCTAATAAAGTATTAATCTAAGGAATATTAATCTAATAAAATCGAAACTTTTCTAAACTTTTAATCTGAATCGAAATAAAAATTAAAAGCGTTCGATATATTAACGAGATATTTTTCGCATTCTGAAACAGGGATATCTTTAAAAAAAAAAAGACCAAAATGTGAAAATCTTGACAAATAGAGAAAAAAGAGAGAAAGAGAGATCGTAAGCCCAGATATTAACGTCAGACCAGATATTAGCTATTAAAATGAATTTTATCTTTGATTAATACGTTTCATTAATATATATATATATATATATATATATATATATATATATATAAAAAGAAGAAGAAGAAGAAGAAAGAAAAAAGAAATCCAATCAATCATTTCTAATTATCTATGATAATTATCGAAGTAAAAATATCCAGCGATCTCTATAGAAATCGAAATTATTCTGAACGAACATGGAGCATCGGCAAGCAGCAAGTATAGGACGTTCGTTCGAATCCTATCGGACTCGGTCGAATTCAAAATAAAAATCCAGCGTGTTCTCCTATCTACTAACGCATATTCCGCATTTCGCGTAGTCCGACGCGCGTTCGTTTGGCCGTTCGGCCAGACTCTTTTTCCCTCTTTTTCTTCTTTTTGCCTTTCCCGGAGGCCGGAGCTGTCGATCGATCTTTGTCACATCGTCTGCTCGTACCTAGGACATATATATATATATATATATCTATATATCTATATCTATATATAACTATATATCTATGTATGCATGCAGGTGTGTACGAATGTGGATGTACGCACGTTGCACGTTATGCGTACATAGACATAGACGAGGGCGCACACATGCGCGTAGATACGTACATATATAGACCGATGGAAAGAGAGAAAGAGAAAGAGAAAGAGAAAGAGAAAGAGTGAAGGGGGGAGGTGGAGGAGAAGGAGGTGAGCAAACAGAGATCCTAGACAATGCGGACGAAACGAAGGATTCATATTTCCTCGATGCATAACGGGTAAAAAATAAAAGACAAAAGAAAAAGAGAGAGAGAGAGAGAGAGAGAGAGAGAGAGATATGATAAAAGAAAAAAATGTAAAGGCATTGGAAAGAAAAAGAGCGTGGTTAAAATGAGAAAGAATTGAGGGGAAGGGGAAAGTGGTAGTAGAGTCTCTGCTCTCTATAAAGAGAGAGAGAGAGAGAGAATGAGAGGGAGAAAAGGTATAGTAAAGGGTGGCTTTCGATAGGGAGGGAAGTCGCTTTGGGCAGCGAAAACTTTCGAATGCGAGAAAAGGAAAGTAAGAAAGAAAAAAAGGAAGAGGCGGAAAGGGAAAGAGAAATAGGGAGTCGTCGATATCGAGAAACGAGAAAATGCGTGATGGTTAGAGACAGGAACGATGACAGAAATAGAGAGAGAGAGAGAGAGAGAGGAAGAGGTGAAAAGCTTGCAAATATTTTGTCAGCCCTCGGAAAATCGAGATCGACTTTCTTTACTTCCTCCTTTCACATCGACATCCTGCAGTAAGGAACCAACCCTCTTTTCTCTCTCTCTCTCTCTCTTACTCTTCAAGCACTCCTTTCCTTTCGATGCAGAGGCGTCCTTTTCACGATGCTTTCGTACTTTGACGTGCGTAAAAAATGAAGATGAAACCACGCAAGGTAATCGTAGCGGTTCTCTTACCCTTCACCCCCTTCTTCAATCGTCTCTCTCTCTCTCTCTCTCTCTCTCTATCTCTCTATCTCTCTCTTTCTTTCTCTTTCTATGTCTTCTTTCAACGAAGCTTCTTTATATCTATTCTCTTTCTTTCTTTCTTTCTTTTTTTCTGCTTTTTCTTTGCATTTTATCAGCCCATGAATCTGTTCGAAGGATTATTTACCTAACGTTTTTGCGTATCGCTAATGTTCTCCCTTCAACGAGCACGTATCGCCACGTTTCCTTTTTCCGGTTTCCTTCTTCTTCCTCTTTTTCCCTTGGATTATGGTACTAAAAAGATAAGCACGTTTCGTAAATGGTGTTTCGCCGGAAAAAGAGATCCCGGTTACATGTAGTACCATTTTGCGGTCAACGAAGTATTCGATTTACAAAGGCTTACGCGCGCGCACAAACGATGGTTCTTTTTTTTTCTTTCTTTTTTTTTTTTTTTTTTTTTTTTCAAACTATCGCGTATCGCCAAAATTTCTTTACTTCAAATATTCCAATTTAAGTGGGAAATAAAAAAGTTATCTCTTGGCAAGAGTGCATATAGTATTCTATCATAAATAGTAATAGAGTACGGTAAATAGAGTCGAGGTATTTATCCCGACGAACGAATACTCTCCCTCCCTTCCACTCTCTCCCACACCCTCTCTCTCTCTCTCTCTCTCTCTCCTTTTTCTCTCGCTCACACTTATGGGGGCTAGGTTTTTCAGAAAACTCATTCGAAGCACCGTTTTCTCCTTCCAGAGAACGTTTAAAAATGTTGAAATTTCCGACGGAGTGAGCATTTCGGCTGGCTATCTCCTAGTGTTTACTCATATCCATTCGGTATAACGGTTATCATCCCTTGCAGGATGAGTGAGAGAGAGAGAGAGAGAGAGAGAGAAAAGTCTGAGCGATATTAGAGGTACGTGAACGCCTCTTCATCTCTCTCTCTCTCTCTCTCTCTCTCTCTCTGTCTTTCTGTATATCTCTATCTCTATCTCCGTCTCTATCTCCGTCTCTATCTCTTCTAACGGTGTCTCAGATACTAAGGTAAGCCCTTAAGAAAGCACATAGGAGACCCTACTTCATACATCATCGAGAATGACGGAAGGTGCGACGTGACGCGACGCGACGCGATATGTCACGGCACGAATGGTGAACGCATTCGAGTCATCGTTCATCGTTCGCATAATGCCTAGCGAGCATTATACACGAAGCAACACGTAATATATCCTACATATGTACGTGCATACATATATGTATGCATGCATGCATGCATCCATACGTAGTGGTATGCGCCGCATTGTCGTTGATCGTCCGACAAAACGTGTTTATATACCGATATGGTACGTTGGTATGTACATATGTAGATACGTATGTATGTATGTATGTATGTATGTATGTATGTATGTATGTATGATTTTTCTTCTAATTCGTTTTCATATATCTAAATTCATAGATTGTTTTTAATAATGAGAAAAAAGTAAATATTTATGTAAGTACAGTATATATCTCTATGTAGGTATTTGTTATAATATCGGCTAAGAATTTTTCATACTCGTTTCGTTGTTAATAGATGATGGAGAGAGAAAGAGAGAGAGAGAAAGAGAGAAAGAACTACTCCCAATGAATATAGTAATTCCGAACGAGGTTGCTATGAAGCCAAACGAGAATTCCCTCTTTTCTCTCTCTCTCTCTCTCTCTCTCTCTCTCTTTCTCTCTCATCAGCTATTTTTAATTAAGGAGTATCAAGAGCACAACGAGCGACATACCAGAGATAACGAGATGATCAGCCATTTCTAAATATGTCTCGACCGCATTACGTTTCCTCGACACACTTTTCTTTATTTCTCTCTTGCTATTGCTCGTAAGAGGAATGTTTGAGAAGGAAAGTCGATACAATCGATTCGAGGCTTGAAAAACGAAAGGCTGTCCTTTTCGTGGTCGTACGAGCGAGCCGTCTCATTGAGAAGGAAGTTTCCGCTTCCGCGACACGGAATTTCGTGCGCGAAAGGATAGAAGGAGAGAGAATGAGAGAGAGAGAGAGAGAGAGAGAGAGAGAGAGAGAGAGAGAGAGAGAAACTGCGAGCAATGGACGGGGCACGTGCGTCTAATTAAAGTGTGCGCCTCGAGTTAATTAGTGCCAACTCGATGGTGCGTAATTAGCGATTATTGCCGACAAAATCTCGCGGAAAAGAGGATCTTTTCTGTCGCCCTCCTTCTCGCTTTATCTTTCTCTTTCTCTCTCCATTTTTTCTTTCTCTCTCTCTCTCTCTCTCTCTCTCTCTCTCTCTCTCTCTCTCTCTCTCTTCGTAGTTCTCGTTCTATCTTGAACGAACGTGCAAAAGGCGATACTGTATTTGGCGCAACGGGTTTCTAAATTTTAATTAATTTCGAGAGAACTCCAAGTGTAACTTTACGTACCTCGTAGGCAAGAAAATTCAACGTGTACGTTTCTCTCTGTGTGATTGACGTACCGAAAGAGTAAGTGAGCGAGTGAATGAATGAGTGGTGCGAGCGAGCGAGAGAGAGAGAGAGAGAGACGGAAAATTTATCTTTCCTTATTCGACTCGTTAAAAATTCGTCCAAGTATTCGTACAAGTATTTCGACATTAATTTCTTTTTTCTTTTTCTTTTTTCCTTCTCTACCACCCCCTCCAACCCCTTCTTTCTCCTTTCCCTTCTTTTCTCTTTTTTCCTTTTTCCTGCCCTTTTGCATACGATTAATTTTTTGCCTTCTTCCTCCCTCCCTCTCTCTCTCTCTCTTTTTTTAGCCCTTCGCCTCTTTCTTTTTTTTTTCTCCTTCTTCTTTTTCTTTTTTAATAGACGCAACCTAGATAAATAAAATATTTCTCACCGTCGTCGTAGTAACGCGCAAAACGATCGAGCGCGTAATATCAATCGGCTCGGTTCTCTCACGAATTCCCCGAGTTGATGCGGGAATCGCGCAAAAAGTATGTAATTAATTTGAACGTCGTCTGGGCAAATTCCAATCAAAGCGTGCAAATATTAGAAAGCATATCGCGCGCGCGTACGTTCGCGCGCACTTCGATGCGCTTATATTCCTCTCTCTCTCTCTCTCTCTCTCTCTCTCTCTCTCTCTCTCTCTTCTCTCGCAACCCCGTTACCAATTATCCTTCCTACGCTCGACGATACGACGATCGTACGCGATGATAACGAAAATTTCATTCGCATTATTATCGCGTTAAGCGTGAAAAATCCTTCGCTTTCTCTCCACTACCTCCACCCTTACTCTTCTTGCGGACGCTCCATATAGTCGCATAATTTTTTTATTTTTTTTTTTTTCTTTTTCATTTGAAAATAATTAATTTTTCTTTTAACTCAGCGAACTGGTAATTGATTTTATTTAGTCTTTATTTTTATTTTTATTTTTTCTTAATTTTTTCATTTTTCTTTCTT
>NC_057686.1:675641-678528 GCF_014466175.1 Vespula pensylvanica
GAGATTCGTCGTCGGAATTACAGTATATTTTATTAAAACACGTCTTTACGTTTTACAAATGAAATTGAACATTTTCCCCGTTTTCTTTCTACCTTCTCTGTATCAACGCTATTTCCACGCATACATTCCATTCATGCGGGGTTCTCTTCCCTCGAGGAGTCGACGACGATGACGACGACGACGACGACGACGACGAGAACGAATGAAGTCTAGAGTGAGAGAAAGAGAGATGCCTTTGCACCAGAACAGTCTCTCCCTCTCTCTCTCTCTCTCTCTCTCTCTCTGCATATAAGTGCATATATGTACGTAGAAAGGGTGGAGAAACGGAGTGGCTGCTAAGAACGAACGAACGAACGAGCGAAAGCGAGGGAGAAAGAGAGAGTGTGAGATTTGATATTTCTCTCTTATATGGAGCACGTATATGTGCATATAAGAGAATGAGATATAGAGAGGAAGAGGAAGAAGTAGACGCAGATAAAACGCAGAGAGAAAGAGAGAGAGAGAGAGAGAGAGAGAGAGAGAGACGCAGAGTGCCGCTAGCACGGTGATCGTAACTTAAATCCAGAAGTGATCATTTTAATAGGGCCAAATTAATTTCTCGCGAGAATGCGGATAGGAGTGGCTTGCGGGAGGGATGTTGGAGGGGAAGAGTAGGATCGAGCGGAACGACAGAGAAAGAGAAAGAGAGAGAGAGAGTGAGAGAGAGAGAGAGAGATGGTAGGGGGGAGAGCAAGAGGAAGAAGAGGATGAAGAGGATGAGGATGAGAAGGACGAGGTGGAGGGAGGTCTCCGAGGAGCAGGAAGGGGAGAAGGTCGTGGGACATAGATTATGAGATGGGTGACATTCTCTGACATTTTAGTAATGTCGGCACTGCCATAGCCCACCTCCCTGGTGCTGGTATTTGGTACCCAAGGGGCATGCGGGCATAGTTCGCCGCGAAGCCGGTACTATTCGCTCGGCAAGTTTCTACCGGCTAATTAGCATAGTATAGTGTGTAACGTCTTGCGGTAGAGAGAGGATTCGACCCACCAAAATGCTGGGCGACCTACCCTACTCTGCCAGGATCAACGTCCTTTTCTCTTGGATTTTCCTTATTCGCATTTCGGTTTATTCTGTCCTACAAAAGGGAGAGAGAAAGAGAGAGTAAGTTGGATGGAATGTAATTTTTAAACTGACTCTTAAATTACGCCAAATTAACTGGGAAAATTTTCTTTTTATAATTTCTCTCTCTCTCTCTCTCTCTTTCTTTCTTTCTTTCTTTCTTTCTTTCACTCCGTTTCTTTTCTTACTTTCATCCAGTCCATTAACAATTCGAGAAGAAGCTGGCAATCTCAATGGTAATGCTAGAAAATTCATTTGAGAAAGATAGAGAGAGAGAGAGAAGGAGAGACATTTTAGTGTCGGACAAATTAGGTTATTAGTTTGATCTGAAGAGCGCGCGAGGTGGGGAGAGGGAGGCATCGGAGAGGAGTTTTTCGATCGATCTCGACGGCGATAGCGTAAATACAGTTACCTCGGCTGATTGATGCTTCGACGCGTTAACGAGATCATACGGCCGTTTTAATGAACTCCCGTCGAGGAAATCGAGTATCCGGAAAAGGGACGTCGTTGTCGTTGTCGTTGTCGTTGTCGTTGTTGTTGTCGTCGTCGTTGTTGTCGTCATCGTCGTCGTCGTCGTCGTCGTCGTCGTCGTTGTCGGTCGTGAGAGAACGTTGATGCAATTTTTTGTTTTTTTTTGTTTTTTCGTATTACGATTTTCTATAAATAATTCTGTATGATTCGGAATAGTATCACTCGTCTTCGCGATCGAACGAACTTTTTATATTCGTATAAAAAGTCTACGTATGTTCCCTTTGCTACATAGCCTACGTATTCCCTTTTATTTGTAGAATCTGTTTCGTTTCTATCGTTCATTAGATCAACGATCTGTCTTTTTTTTTTTTTCTTTCTTTCTTTCTCTCTCTTTTTTTTTGTCTTATTTTTTATTTATTTATTTATTTATTTATTTATTTATTTATTTGTGTATTTTTGTTGTTGTTGTTGTTTACCTCCACGTATCATTCTTTTATAAATTCAGATTTATAAATGCATTAGATGTTAACTTAAAATTTAAAATCGATCTTCGAAAGTATAATTCGGAAACTTCGTTCGAGCGAGTATAGTTAGAAAAACAAAAAAAAAAGAAATGATCTCTTTTGGATTTGATAAAATTTTCAAAAGGAAATGATCGATTTAACATATAAGATCGACCATTCAGCAAGCCCAACCCCTCGCATTAACATTACTATCCATTTATTTGCTCCCTCGTTCGTCGACTTCTTTTCGAGATGGTCGCCGCCCTCGTTAAAAACAAAAAAAATAAAAAAAACCAAGCCGGGCAAACTAAATACGTTTATCGAAGAGAAGAATAAAGAGGAACCTATAGGTGGAACAGGGGGGGAGAGAGAGGGATAGGAGGTAGGGGGTGGAGAGGAGACAGAAGAGATAGCCAAAGGAGGTTCATAAAGAATAAACGTAATTTTGTGCGAGTCGAAGGGAAAGCGAAGCTGTTCTTCTTCGAAAAAGAAAAAGAAGAAAGAAAAAAGGAAAAGAAGAAGAAGAAGAAACATAGATCTTACCTTATCGTTCGCGCGAAAGATATCAATGGGCTTTCTCGTCGTTCATGCTTTTTAACGGGATCGTGGTGTTCCTATTACGATTGCAGAGGTTCTTTCCCCATGCACATTTTCCTTTCTCGCGAGAATCGACTTTTATATAGAGGCTAGTCCTTGCGATATATGATGTACCCGAATGAAACGGATGAAGTAACCTAGACGTAAGAAAAGAGAAAGATATATATATGTAAGTATATATATATATATATATATATATATATATATATATATA
>NC_057686.1:678628-683628 GCF_014466175.1 Vespula pensylvanica
CCTCGCTCGTTCGTCTACCTCTCTCTCTCTCTCTCTTTCTCTCTCTCTTTCTCTCTCTCTCTCTCTCTTGCGCACGCGCTCTTATGTACTCGCCTCACGCACGCTTCCTCACGTATATAAAGGTGCACGCGCCTACGTATATATGTATGTATGTTTGTATGCGTGTATATGTACGTACGTACGGTCGGTCGGTCCTCTTTCTTTCTTTCTCTGTATCAGACAGTCTCTGCTTCTCGCCTCCGCCTCTCCGCAAAATAACTTTGGAGAAGCGTATCTGGACAGTGGCGTATGCACGTGCCTCGTTCCCTTATGGAATATCTCGATTTTTATATATATATATATATATATATGTATATGTATACATATATACATGTATGTATGTATATATGTACGTATGTACATACGTATAATTAATTAATGAAGTCACATTTCTCCTTTCAATTTTTTTCGATCGAACTTCATTGATACATCAGATTCAGAAATTCTCTAATGAATATAATCATTGTTCACCATTCGTATCGATATACACATTTATTCGTATGTAATTATCAATCAATCGTATAAATTTAATATACAAAACGAAAAGGCTTTATCTTACTTTCTTAAATCAACAAAACAATATTTAATATTCTTCGTATCGATCCGTCGAATTTTTATAATTAAATATTCATAAAAATACATAGACACGCGTCTACGCCATTGGCATCGGCACATCGCTCCCACACTTTTGTCAGTCCATCAAGTCGATCGACGCCCAAGTCTCTTTTCCATATCCATCTTTCGAACATCCTCTCTCTTTTACACTCACTTACTCACTCATACACACACACACACACACACACACACACACACACATACCTATCTATCTATCTATCCTACTAGTACCTACCTACCTACCTACCTACCTAGAAGCGATAGACCGACTTGACGTAGCGTTGGTGCGCGCGAAAGCCACTCTTTTTTGCACTTTTTCCCGAACGGTATACGTTTAAAATCAATGTCCAATGCACATACGGCTTCCTTCGCTTTGGAACGAGAGAGAGTGAGTGAGAGAGAGAGAGAGAGAGAGAGTAAGAGAGAGAGAAAGCTTCGGGGGTTGGATATTCGCTTAGGAAGGGATCCCAAAGTACACATACGAGCTTGTACGAACGCCTCTGTGTAAGTTCTTTGAACGATATTTGGACGTGGATATATACAGGGTGACCCGTAACGACGCATAGACCGACGCCTTTAAACCCGACGCTCTTCTCGTCTCGACTAGAACATTATTATTTTTCTTTTCCTATGTTTTTTTTTGGTCTCTTTTTCCTTCCTTCTTTCTTTCTATTTTTAATTGCGATCAGCTAAACGAGAGAAATATGACTCGGCCATGGACTACTTAAAGAGAACCTTTTAAAGGGTGTGACTATTTGTACTATCATTTAGACATTCATTCATCTAATTTCCATTCCAATCGATCATCGCGAAAAATTATTTTCATTCGTCATAAATTTGTACTTCTCGTGTATGTATAAGGAAAAGAGTATGAAAATATCTGCTTAATCATTCTAATTGTAATAACAGTTATTATTATAAACTTGTTAATATTGGTATATACGTATATATATATATATATATATAAAGGACCGCGTAATAACTTTTGAACAATGTTGCAAATTATGTTCACTCGATACCACCTAGTATATATATATCTAACCCTGTACTGTTTAGTATGCGCGTTATATCGGATGTTGCCTGAAATATAACAATGTGGTCGAACGCCGCGACGGAAATGATCCTTGCATTTTGAAGCACGTAACGGTATTGCTCCCGTAACTTTGAAAGTTCCCGCCGACGAGATGCGACTCTCTGTTCGCTTACCAGCGATCATAGTTTTCCTATACCAAACGATCTCGATACGATCGCTCTCTGAATTATTATAATGATAACGTGTGCGCGAACTTTCCCGTATTATTATTAATATTTCCGTATAATTTATTATTATTATTATTATTATTATTATTAAAATTTCTAATCAATTACATAAGCCGATTATATCTTTTGAATTTGAACATTTTCGTACGATAACGCATATTTTTATTTGGATCATTGGTAAATACTTTTATCGAATACATCAAAGTACAAACACAGATACAGAGAGTGATACAATACATATACAAACATATCTACCTACGCACAGTACTTTTACTTTATCAAGAAATAGATCGTCGTATACATACATACATACATACATACATACATACATACATACATACATACATACATAAGATTCATATATGTATATATGAGTACGTATATGATTCGCAGATGCATTTTTAATGAACGGCACGCTTTTTCTCTTCTTGTTTCAGAATCGTCCTAAAAACGTGAACAAAGGAGTGAATCTCGTCGTTCAGAAGAAGGTAAAAAGCAAAAGAGAAAAGAACAGAAAGGAGAGAGAGAGAGAAACAGAGAAAAAGTAAAAAAAGGCTGACTAAAAAGAAATGACTCGCGGCTTTCTACGAGATGGAAAGACGGAAGGAATCGAGAACGACGATAACACTTTGACGGCTTCGAGGCGTTATCCAGTTGCTACGACGGCTCTTGCGTAAGTCCCATTTTAATTCCATCAGTACTTGCTACCACTCCCACTCTTCTTTGGTATACTCTCTCTCTCTCTCTCTCTCTCTTTCTATCTCTTTCTCAGTTTCTCATACTCTACTTTCTTCGAGCCTACATATATAGAGGAGCATGTCGCGTAAGACCGCAAACAAGCGAGTAAGATCTAACACACGTACCTGCACGCGTCTTTTCTTTCCATACTACTTGTTTTATAGGTATTTATATTTGCGCATATATATATATATATATATATATATATATATATATATGCGGGAGCATTGTGACCGACTGCGAAGAGGCTTGCTTTAAGTTCGCAGCCTCTCGAGACGCTAGCTCTAGCACGCTGCAAGAGCACCACCACCACCACCACCATCACCACCACTACCTTCTTTCTCTTTCGCTCTTTCTTTCTCTCATCCTTCGAGATCCTTTGTCGTTTCTTTCCCTTAGAAAGATATCCCATAAAAATGGTAAAGAAAGCTGACCTGATTCGCCTCAAACTCTCTCTCTCTCTCTTTCTTTCTCCTTCTTTCTCTCTTGTATGTATAAAAATTTACTCCTAACGAGCGGTGAGAACTTTTGTGCCTTTCATAGAGACCGTTCGAGGAGAAGAAGGAAGGAAGAAAAGGGTGGTGACGCTAGTGGTGGTTGTGATGGTACTAGTGTTGGTATTGGTCTTGGTCTTATTGGAGGTGCTGGTAGTGGGAGGGTGGTCGTACTTCGATGGAAAAGTTCGAGGGAAGATATTCATTCGATTTCGACGATAAAACGCTCGGGCATTTAATTCACGCTGCGAAACCTTTCAAATGGTATATTCAACGGTATCAGGCACACAACGTACCTATATAAGCGATATAGCTAGGAGAGAAGAGAGGGGTGGGGTGAGTCGCGAGAAAGAGAACGAGGAAAGAGAAAGGGGGTGGGCCGGGTGGTGCCACTGGCAGGGCAGAAGTAAAGCGAGCCATTAAATCGTCGCGTTGATCGATGCGAGTTCATTACGGCCGATTAAGTCTACGCGCGACTATTATTCGTTTATTCGTTTGGTAATCAACATTTATTTGAGAAAATAGAACTATTCGATATACGATGGCCGCGTTAGGCATAATCTTTCTTTTTGTTTTTTTTTTTTTGTTTTTTGCTTTTTTCTCTATTTCCAGTAAATCCATCAAAATCGAATTGAATTTAAACGTACGTTTTTTTCTAACTCTTCACGCTTTGATATATCGATATTTATACGATATTATTGGACTATTATTGGATACGATTAGTAACTAAGGTGGAAATGTTTAACTTTGAAAGTAAAAAAAGAGATATCTAGGGACTTTCGAGCTAGTCCGTAAAAAAAATGTATATATATAAATATATAGAATATTTATTAATCATGACATTATCCCATCGTATAAGTTAATCGCGATGATTTCTTAAATTAAAAAAAAAAAAAAAATTATACATGTATAAAGATACTTCTGGATCCTCTGGAATCATGGCGTATTATTTAACCGTTTAAAAAATAAAAGAAAGAAAAAAGGGAACAAAGATAAGGAGAAAAAAATGAGCCATGAGATTTCAGGATAATAAAATCCGAAAGACGACGAATAGAGAGAGGAGGAGATCCCTCTTAGGAGAGATTATTTCGAGTATAGTCCTTTTCCTTGAAGCGTAAGGAGTTTTCATCTCGAGACGGATTCCCGATCGAGATTCTCAGGTGTCCGAAGGCGTCGAAAATCATCCCCTCATGGCCGTGTCAACGTCGCGCGAATTTTCAACAAAACTTTTCGATCGCCAGAGGGTTCAGAAGCACTCTGTGCTTCTTTCTTCCTTTCTTTCTTTCTTTCGTTCGTTCGTTCGTTCGTTCGTTCGGTCGTTCTTTCCTTTTTTAACGCTTGCCCTTCTTCTCCTTCCCTTTAACCCACCCACCCTTTCTCCACCGACCCTTATCCGTCACGTGTCCCTTTCTCGAACGTCCCGTTTCGGGTTTCAGCTACGCTTAACGTTTGACCCCCTCGAGCATATTCGCGTTACCCTCTCCCTATTTCTCTCTTTCGATATATACCGTACGAGTATGTATCTTAGCGTCAAAAAAAAATAAATAAATAAATAAATAAAAAAATATAAACTAGGAATATGATGATAACTATATAAGAAAACTAGTTACGGAGACGAATGACCTCAGAAATTTTTAATATTCTCACAGTATATCTTCTCTGGCACATTATCGTCATTATCGTGATAATGCACAATGATGATGAAGATGATCGTCATTATTATTATTATTATTATTATTATTGTTATTATTATTATTATTATTAATTATCATCATCGTCGTCGTCGTCGTCATCTTCATCATCATTGTCCTCGTCCTATTCCTTCAATAGCAACAGAAGCATCAGCAGCAGCAG
>NC_057686.1:686128-693628 GCF_014466175.1 Vespula pensylvanica
TCCATTCAAGTGGAAGTCTCAAAGTAGTGTCATTGTCATTGTCATTTGACACAGTCTGGTGTCATCGATCACTCTCCTCTACGATTCTACCGAATTGAATTATTTTAACGATTATCAATAAGACGAAGTCTCGTGGATAAGAAATGTTCCATAAAAAGCATGGAAAAAGGGGAAATAGAAAGGAGAAGAAGAAAAAGAAAGAAAGAAAAAAGAACGAGGATCTTATCGGAAGTCCATAAATCTCGTAGCGAATTAAGAGCACACACGTTGTACGCTATCATTATATACATATCTCGTTCGAAGGATTGAATCCTTCCGACACGCGAGTTCGTGCGGGCCTCGAATTTTAACGCGTAACTTACGCTTATTTATATCTCTATACTTATGTTTCCTGATTGGTATAATTTAACAAATATGTCTCGAGGGTAGGACGACGATGACGATAATTATATATTTAAGAATATACATATATATATATATAAAAGTTGAATAAATATATTCGAATAATAAAGAAATTTAATTAAAATATAAACAAAAATTATTGAGATTATAAAGATTGAAGAAAAAAAATTTTTGTAACTTTATATATATGTACGTGTACGCGCATATGTATAGAAAATTAGAAAAATTATATAATAAGATAATGGAAAAAAAAAAAAAAAAAAAAAAAAAAAGAATGGACCCTTATCAGAACGTAATCGTTATTGTTTCCGACTGTACGTGGGAACGCCTACGCGACGATGACTCGACGTGTTCTAACTCATTAAAATGCTAAACATTTAGTCGTTGCAAACCAACCGCAAACCGACTTCCTAACCTTCCTAATTCGGCACTTCCGCTTTTACCCTTTCCTACGAATACGCTTCGTACGTTCCATCGAAATTCAGAACGTGTCCAGTATCTGTTATCTCTCTCTCTCTCTCTCTCTCTTTCTCTCTATCTCTCTCTATCTCTTTTTCTTTCTGCAAGAGTAAATCCACAAAGAAATAAATATATAATAGATACTTCATTCTTTTTCTTTGGATCTTTGGTTTTTTTACTTTATTTTTTTCTTCTTACTTCTCCTCATCTCCTCTCTCTCTCTCTCTCTTCCTCTCTCTCTTTCTGTCTCTCTTTCTGTCTCTCTCTTTATCTCACTCTTCCTCTCTTTTTCTATCGATCGAGAATCTCCAACGGAGATTCGTTTTTAATAGAATAAAATGACTCGTAGAACCGTAGAACGTGGATTACTTTATTATCAAAGGAAGGATTGCCCATTAAATATCGTGCCTCGAGATCGAGAATATCAGTCTTCGTTTTTCGATGTTAAAGTTCGCATTGGTTGGTATTGGAACGATAGAGAATAAATTTCCCATTAACGTTGGTGAACAACGTCTTCGTAGTCATCTTCGTAGTCGTCGAGAGAACGCGAATTGGTGATTCGAAGACTGCTACTTCTTATGCAAAGCGAACGTTTATTATATATTTTATCTGTATATAATACTATAACTTTATATACTTATACATACATACACACATACATACATACATACATACATACATACATACATATATATATAGAGAAAGAGAAATCGATAGAAGGTTTGCTATCATAAAAGATAAAAAGCAATTGAAAGCAGCTGTCTTGAGATCAAAGGAGAATTCTTCGTTCGTTATGACTACTACAAAAGTAATTCTCTCTCTCTTTCTCTCTCCTTTCTTTTCTCTCTCTCTCTCTCTCTCTTTTTTTTCCTTTCTCCCGCGAGTACGTTCGTGTTAATCGGTTTTATCGCGAAAATTATTTTACGCGAACTTTCCTTTATCGCCGTCTCTAGCTTTTCGCGAAAGTACGTCATTCTTTCCTTCTCTCTATCTCTCTCTCTCTCTCTCTCTCTCTCCTTCTTCTTCTTCTTTTTCTTTTTTCTCACACACACATACACACGTAGATACTTATTCTAGTCGATGCACAAACGTAAATGAGGAAAACGACGTTTCCTCGATGGATCTTAATTAGAATCTGACAATTTTGATAAATGAAAAATATCGATCTCCGGATTGACATATATACACGTACACACACATACACACACACGTACGTATGTATGTAGATACGTACTTATAACACATCGAACATTTGTCGATATTTTCTTCATTCGTCCTCGGATCACGTCTGATTTTTCCCATCTCTCTCTCTTTCTATGATTTCACATAGAGAATAGTGCGAGGGAGTACACGCGTTTCTATGATTTATTAAAAGCCAGAATAGCTTACGTAAAAGCTCTACGATCGATGAAAAAGTTGAGCCATTAACACACTCGGTGGGTCGATGTCGGCCACCACCGTCACATATTTTTAAGATTTCAAAATCCATTCAAAGTCGTCTTATTGTCGCGAATATTTTACAGTCGTACTGTTACTTCTTTTTTTCTTCTTCAAATTCTTCTTTCTCGTGCTTTTTGCACTCTATTCTGTTTTCTTCCTTACTATATATTATATATATATATATATATATATATATATATCGATCGTATTCGTGCGATCTCATTGGCTAATGCAAGACCAATGCGAGCAGAGATAAAAAAAAAGACGTAGAATTAACTCCTTCTATTATTTTCCTAACGAGAGTACCCATTCTCTTATAGAGCACGAATCGTTGAAGAATTTATTCATTATCTTAGACGTTTTAGTCCAACTTTTTAATAACTCCTAATAAAGTTTTCTCTCTATGGCTGATAACTTTTCGGTTTTTACGATCCTTGACTATACGTACATACGTACATATAAGTATCTACATACATACATATACATATATATATATATATATATACATATACATTTAATAGTTTCCTTCGTTTCGTGATTATACCTAGCTAACTCACTAGTACGAGAAAGACAACGAGTAAAGGTAAGTCTTTGCTCTAGTAGCCCGACGATCTAATCCTCGGCTTAGTACAGAGGATAGCGTGGAAACGGGCAATTCTCGTGCGATAGAGAGACCAGACCGGTATACTATTCGATATTCTTATGACGTTGGAGAGAAGAAGAGAGAGAGATAAAGAGAGAGAGAGAGAGTAGGAGGGTGAGTAGAAGAGGGAGTGGAAGAGGGAGAGAGATAGAATGATGAAATTACACGTTAATTAAATTCGCCGCTTGGAGTAGGTATAATCGAGCGGTATGTATAATTCATTAGTAACATGGAATAATATATGACTGCTTTCTGTGTAACCCGAAAACAAAAGAAGTAAGACACATATAGAGATATTTTAATCACTTTCGTAGGTGTATGCATTACGTTCTACAGTTTGATTCATAACAAGTGTTATAAGCGAATTATTTAATGGCTCGTATAAAATTGCTTTTTTTCTTTCTTTCTTTCTTTCTTTTTTTTTCTACCTTTTCTTTTTTTATCGCAAATGAAGCTCTAATAGAGATATATTTAATCACTTTCGTATGTACGTTTGATTCATAGAAAGTATAACGAATTGTCGCCAACTTAATCGTTCCTATGAATTCTTTTCTTTTTATTTTTTGTTTTTGTTTTTGTTTTTGTTTTTTTTTTTTTCTTGCTACATGAAACTCTACGTTAATCACTTAATCAGTCATTTCCTCGAAACAAGAACGTTTCGAGTTTTATTCGATTACTCTAGATTTATTACGTTTCTACGGCTCGGAATGAAGTTTTCTTTTTTTCGTTTTGTTTTTTACTATCCACGTGTATGTTTGTGTATACGTATCTATATGTTTGTATATATATATATGTAATAGGAGGACATATAGGTAGACATATTTACAACGTAATGGAATAAATTTCAAATGATTGTCATTATAGTATATTATATCCTATTGTGTGTGTGTGTTGCGTGTGTGTAGTTATATATAGATATATAATAGCATAGATCGTGGATATCTCCCATTTGAAACGCTTTCTAATCGTTTCGTTTAGAGGAGGAGACTCCCCTAGGGTCTAATACTAATAACTAGCAACGCGATATCGTTCTACCTTTACGAGAGAAATTAGGACTTTATCGCTAAAAGAAATGGCGTACTCCTTAAAAAGGGTGGAAGGCAATAACCCTTGCGCTAGCAGAAAGCGAGCTTTGCGAGCGGTTTTCGGCTAGAGAGAGAGAGAGAGAGAGAGAGAGAGAGAGAGAGAGAGAGAGAGAGAATAGTTTCTTCGGAAGTAGCCGAGAAGTTTATTTTCATCGTAACGAGGACCTTGGATATAGTCGTAAACGCGTTAAATCCCTTTTCCGAGTTTAGTAGACGCAAAATCAGAAACTTTTCTTATGCTTTTCTTTTTTTTTTTTTTCTTTTATATATTTTTTCTTTTTTTTTTGTTTACTTCTTTTTTCTTTTCTCTGTTCTCCTTTAAATCGTTCCGAAGAAATACATATATATATATCATCCGTTTTATTAAATCTTTATCTCTCGTAAATGGAAATGTGTTCTTACGAAATAAAAAAAAAGAAAAAAAAAATAATAATAATAATAACTTTTTTCTAAGAAAGAATTCGTGAATTTGCATGTCAAAAAGAAAAAGAAAAAAAAAAGGAAAGATAAGAAAGAAAGGAGGAGGATAAAATAGAATAAGAAAAGGATTATTCTTAATCCTCGAGGAATGCGAAAAACGTGCAGTTCGTACACTTTTCGAAATCGAAAGATAGAAGAAAGCTGCGTTGAGAGAGAAAGGGAGAGAGAGAGAGAGAGGGAGAGAGAGAGATAGAGGGAAAAAGAAAAAAAGATTTTATAGCGTCGGTTACATTAAATGCATATATCCTACTTTCCAAACTTAATTCCATTCGAGTCGAGCGCTTAATTGTACGGTCACGTTCGTATTGCACATAGCGAGGGAGGGGATGGTCGGAGCGAGATGAGAATGGTCGTATGGTACAAAACGTCAGGAGAGGGATAGGGTTGGTTGCTATGACTGACCCTCTTTTAAAAAGAGAAGTAGAGGAGGAGAAAGAATTATAGGTGGTATAAAACCAGTTTCTGTCTGTATGCCGATCATCGATCATCATTTATTTCGGTATATAAAAATTATATCGAAGGGATATTATAGGTATTATAAAAATCACGTACGTACGCGCGTATACATACAAATGTACGTATAAAGAAAGAGAATATATCGAGTCTATATATATTAATATTCAACTATAAAAAGATATGAATTAGCAACAGTCACAGAGAGAGAAGGAAGAAAGGAGCGTATATATATATATATATATATATATATATATATATGAAAGAGAGAGAGAGAGAGAGAGAGAAGGAAATGATTGGACTAGTAGGGGCTAATCTGACGGAGGCATTTTCATCCAACGTTTCGAAACTTCCCCAAGCGAGATCAGATTCCTACGATGCTGCTTGCTTGCAACCCTCTCTTTCTCTCTCTCTCTCTCTCTCTCTCTCACACACACACACATACACATATACACATACGCTCGCTCCCTCACTCAGTGAAACTTTGTTACGAAGCGAACCTCACTGGCCTTCCTCCGACCGAAATCACGAAACTAATCGCTATTTCAACGATGCACCGTACCTCCTCCTCAAGCCGGCACTGCATTATTCGAATGCTCTTATTTCCTCATCGAAGGTTTAAGGATATTCCTAGGATCGCCGATAGGAAACCACGAAATCGAGAGAGCGAAAGGGAGATGGAGGTAGAGAAGAAGGCCAGTTCCGAGTTTAAGGATCATGAGAGTTCATTCAACTCTTCCCTCCATCCCTCTTTCAAACGTTTCTTTTTTTTTCTTTCTTTTCTCTTATTCGCTCGTTTGTTTGTTTGTTTGTTTGTTTGTTTGTTTGTTTGTTTCTTTCTTTCTTTCTTTTTTTGATTTTTCCTTTATTTTTTCTTATTCTTTTTTCTTTTTGGTTTCTTTTCCATTCTTTTTTTTTTCTTTTTTTCTTTTTTCTTTCTTCAAAGACCGCGTCTCGAGCTATTACGTCAGATTCGTGAGTAATCTATATTGGTAATATTTCCGTCTGAATTGTAGATACTTCGGAGTGAATTCTTTTTTTTACATATTCTACTTTTTATGTTACTAATGAATTTCTTCTTTTTTCTTCTTCTTTTTTTATCTTCCAAAGAAATTTAATTCCAATGTTATTAGAACGATAGGACTTAATTAGAGTGAAGATTAAAATTGGATATTTTCTATCTACCTATCTGTCTATTTATCTCCTCTCTCTCTCTCTCTCTCTCTCTCTCTCTCTTCCTCTCAACCCCTCGTTGATACAAGTCGAACGTGAAAAATTTTGTTTAACAGCGAACGATTGACGATCACGAGTGAAAAATCACGAAAGTAGGACTCTCTCGTTCGTCGCTTTGTCTCGCGACGAATCCGCGGGATCTTTTTTCGTCGACGAGAGAGAGAGAGAGAGAAAGAAAGAGAGAGGGTGAGATAGATAGATACATAGATAGATAGAGAGAAAGAGAGAGAGAGAGACCACATTGCGATTACTTTATCGGAGTTCTACGATACCTACATATGTACCTTTGTAAGTATCTTTTGTGTATTATTATTTTTCTCTCTTTTTTTTTTTTCCTTTCCACATGCGTTCCGTTTTGGATTAAACAGTAGTACACGCGTGTGCTAGCTCGGTCGTTCATTCGTTCGTTCGTTCGTTCGTTCGTTCGTTCGTTCGTTCACGATTATCTAGCTCGACCTAGCATCCACGTATAACATACAACACGGTATTCATCGTGACATTATCTCTCCACGACGTGGACATTTTCATCTCGACATTTTTAGCAACGACGCGAAGCACATTATCGTGTAGGAAAGATAGAAGAGAAAGAGAGAAAGAGATGGATATAGATAGAGAGAAAGAGAGAAAGAAGGAGGATTGGTAAAAGTAAGCTCGTTCGTACAGGTCGCTTCAAAGGGCTGCTGCTGGAATGGAAATCTCGCCACTTGGAAACAGTGTATTCCTCTTCTACGTCCAATTTCCCTCTCCCTCCCTCTCTCTTTCTCTCACATACTTACTCGATCTTCTTTCTGTCTCCTTCATTTTCTCTACTTTACCCTCTCTCTCTCTCTCTCTCTCTCTCTCTCTCTCTCTCTCTCTTTCTCGCTCTTGCTCTCACCCTTAAAGCCGAGAGTACACGCGTAGTGTATATCCGCGTGTATATGCGGTGTGTGCACGGGACTCTAAAAAAGGCGGCAGGGCCATTCGATGGCAGCTGTTCCACATTTGAAGGATGGATATTCTTCGGGCTTTGTCGTCACGACAAAAGACCCTCCTCTCACAAAAGACCGACCCGGGCCGAGCTTTCCGCGTGAGTCTTTCTCTGTCTTTCTCTATCTCGCTCTTATTTCAAGAGAGTGAGCGAGTAGTGAGAGAAAGACTGTGTGTGTGTGTGTGAGAGAGAGAGAGAGAGAGAGAGTAGCATAAGCATTCAGCAGCCCAAGTTCCATATGTGCCCTTGCCACCACGACGCTGTTTTACTCTCTCTCTCTCTCCCTCTCTTAACTTGCAATGCGATTCGTACATTCGTTCGCACATGTCCACTGC
>NC_057686.1:696128-705796 GCF_014466175.1 Vespula pensylvanica
TATATATATATATATATATATAAATTTATAGGCCTTTGACCTTGGCACGTTTTAACAAATCTTAAGTACCGTCTATCTCTGGACACAGCTAAGAGCTGCTATTAGCGATGCACAGTGGACATAACCTTAAATTGCGAATTAATAATTTTTTCTTTTCTCCTTTTTTTTTTTTCGTATCATATAGCAGCAACTGAATTATCGAATATACCACAATTTGATAGTAATAATTGTTTTATAAAGACCGACGACGATTCGTTAGATATATAATTCGATCGTCGACCAGACATTTTAGCGGTTTAACAACGGACGTCCTTCGGACTAAACGAACACAATCTCTCTCTTATCTCTGACGTTCTTCCATTTTCTTTAAACGATTATCTTTCGTCTTCGTTCGACCATCCTCGGGACGATCGACGAACATTCGAAATTCTCGCCAGACGCGAATTATTATCGTCATCGCGAACTATACGAGAGATGTATCGAACGAGACGGAGAGAAAAAGGCCGTCGTCTCTCGACATTGAATAAACTCGCAGTATCCTGCTTGATTAACGATCTTTTCTCTCTCTCTCTCTCTCGTTCTCTCTCTCTCTCTCTCTCTCTCTCAATCTCTCTATCTCTGGTTAACCAAGTTTGTTGTGACCACAACGTAACGATCATTTTGGTCCGCGTCTCTCTCTCTCTCTTTTTCTCTCTCTGTATGTCTTTCTCTGTCTCTGTCTCACTCTCTTTCTCTCTCTCTCTCTCTCTCTCTCTGCTTAATCGCATCCTGTGCGACGACAAAAATGACAAATATTTGATTATTATCATGATTATTATTTTTACTACTACTATTATTATTATTAATATTGATTAATCATGATTATTATTTTTACTACTACTATTATTATTATTCATATTGATTAATCATGATTATTATTTTTACTACTACTATTATTATTATTATTATTATTATTATTATTACTATTACTATTATTACGACAAAAATGACAAATATTCGATCATCATGAGTATTATTATTATTATTATTATTATTATTATTATTATTATTATTATTCTTGTTATTATTACTACTATTATTATTATTATTACGACAAAAATGACAAATATTCGATCGTCATGATTATTATTATTATTATTATTATTATTATTATTATTATTATTACTATTACCATTATATTATTATTATAAATATTAACATTAATATTTTCTTGTTTCGACATTTATTAATATGCAACGATTGCATTTAATTATCATCACATGTAGATATATATCTACGTACGTATGTACGTATTATCGAAAAGTTAGAAGATCGTAAAATTCCATGCAAAAGAAGCAGCAGCTAGCTCTTCGTTGAGATGACGAAGAAGAGAAGAGTGGAAAGGAGAGGAGTGATGCGAGAGAGCAATCTTGAGAAACGCGTAGAAGAGAGAGAGAAAGAGAGAGAGAGAGAGATCGCACTCTGTGGTTCCCATGAAGCGTTCTCCACGTGGTGCTAAGCCTCCTCCTCCTCTTCTATCTATCTATCTATCTCTTTCGCTCGGTCTGTCCGTCCGCCCATCCGTTCGTCCATGTGTTACTACGATGATACAAGCCGCGCGATGACCTAACCAGACTGTCAATTAAAATGCCACCATATGCCATACTTAAATTGTTCCTGAATTTTCAACCATTCTCTTGTCTTCTTTCAACCATTCTATTTCCTTCTATCTCTCTCTCTCTCTCTTTCTTTCTCTCTTTCTTTTTTCTCTTCTCTCTGTTTTTTAAATATAAAAGAGCGAATAAACGTCGAAGGAATTTGATTTTTCGTCGAAAGAAAATATAATATAGGATAGATAAAGATTTTTGTCATATTGTTGACTCATTCTGACATACTATTATATACATATATATATATATATATATATATATATATTATATGTATAATACACCTACACATATATATACACACACACATACTTATAGATATATCGAGGCTTTAAATCTTTTGTGTGTGAAAGCATATTCGAAAAGAAAGAATCGTTCGTGTCTGTTCGCTGTCGGGAAAGATTAGAGGGTGAAAAAAAAAAGAAAAAGAAAAAAAAAGAAAGAAAGAAAGAAAAAAGAGACGCTTCTTTTTCGTCGTACTAGCAAGGAGAGTGCAGGAGAAAGAAAGAGAAAGAGAAGAAAGGAAGATAGAAAGATAGAGAGAAAACGCGTGTGTGAGAGCGAGAAAGATGGTTTAAAGTGTACACCCCTGAGTCATCCGGCTTGTGTGTTCCTCTTACGTGACGAATCGCAGAGCACGGAACGTTGGAGAAACGGAACGCAGAGATGAAGAGATGATAGGCAAAAAAAAAAGAGAGAAAGAGAACGATCCTCTCTTTCTCTCTCTTTCTCTCTCTTTCTCTCTCATTCGACAAGCGAAGGAGTTTCGAACGAAGATAGCGATAGCCACACACACAATCTCTTACGGAAAAAGAATTCTCTTTAGTCCTATCTCTCTCTCTCTTTCTCTCTCTTTCAATATATATATATATATATCTCGAACGAGCGAACGAAATATAGGGCTGTACTCATTAGTAAATGAGCCCTGGGTAATCGAGCGCGGGTCCCAGGTGTTATCTTTCTGGCAAACGAACGAACGAACGAGAGAGAGAGAGAGTGTGTGTGTGTATGTGTGTGTGTGTGTGTTGTATGTACCCGCGCGCGCGTGGGTGGATGGGTGGATTGTAGAGAGAAAGAAAGAGAGAGAGAGAGAGGGAATATAGAACTCGAGAGCTTCGTCATGCCGCATAGTATTTAAGGCATACAGGAAGAGAGACCGCGTATCCCTTGATGTGTTTTGGTGAGTCTGTACCACACAACTGTGTTTATATTACGTAGATACGATGTATGTACTCCGACGCACGCTTCTCTTCGATATAAACTCTCGGCTCATAGCATAATGCCTTTTGTTAATTATTACAGGAGCCACACTTTGGAAGCTTAAAATTCGCCATAAATAATGAAGGAGACAATACCGATACACGCCGACGCCATCCTTCTTCTATTAAATCTTCTTTGTCTCTCTCTCTCTCTTTCTCTTTCTCTCTTACTCTTTCTCTGGATCGTTTCTCCTTTCTTTCTTTCTTTTTCTTTTTTTTTTTTCGTCTCACCCACCAGGGATCCTTTATCCCTCTACCTTCCTTCTTCCCTCTCTTTCTCTCTCTTTTCTTCATCGACCAGCATCTTCTATCTTTCTCGATTCCCCTCTATCACCTCTCGCTCGCTCTCTCTCTCTCTCTCTCTCTCTCTCTCGTTGTTACACTCGTTCGACGTTTCCTGTCGATATCCTCCGGCTAAATCCAATGAAAAAAGCATTCTATGTATATACAACCGAGTGAGTGAGAGAAAGAGATGGAGAGAGAAATAGAGATAGAGATAGAGATAAAGTGAGAAGCATTAAAAACAGGATGAAAGAAAGACAGAGAGGGAAGGAGGGAGGAAGGTAGGGTTAGAGAAAGAGCTGTGAAAATGCAGCAATTTGCTTGGCGCTATTTCTCCGATCGAGATTCCGAACGAGCTAGGAACGTATCGATCGTTAATGGCGCGAGTTTGTACCTACCCTCTCTCCTTTCTCTCTACGGTGTGTGTTAATCGTTTATCGTAACGGACCTGTAGAGACAGGACCTCGACTTTTTCCAAAATAGATCTTTTCTCTCTCTCTCTCTCTCTCTCTCTCTCTCTCTCTCTCTCTCTCTCTCGTTTTTCTTTTTGTCTCTTCTACGTTTCTCTTCCTCCTCTCCCCTTCTCCCCTACTTTTCTCTCACACATGAATATTCTTTTTTAATGATACTGTCGGAAGTGTACGTTAGACTGGATAGAGTCGTTTGTAGAACTCTCCTATGCGTGACATGTGAAACCTGATAAAACTCTTTTCTATTCTATTCCGATAGGAAAAGAGAGAGAGAGAGAGAGAGAGAGAGAGAGAGAGAGAGAGAGAGAATGTATGAAAGTAAAAAAAAAAGAAAGAAAGAAACAAAAGGAAAACGTAGAACGAGCGAACGGTAGAGGAGAAACATGTTTTCTAGGAGACGACGAATATGTATTACGTATTATTCGAAACGTTTGGAATAAAATACCGGAAGGAATCGGTTTGAAATGACACGAACGTTATTACGCGGAGGTTGGTTGTAGGAGAAGTGTCAGAGTCGCGTTGAAAAGCTAGATGTACGCGTATATTGAAAACAAGAGGATGAGGAAGGACAAGGAGGAGGAAGAGAGAAGGGAAAGACGGAAGCAAAAGTGTTATAAAACGAAGAGTAGAGGGGAAAAAGTGTTGTTTAAACGTTGACGAACGTAGAAAGAGAAAGAGAAAGAGAAAGAGAGAGAGAGAAATTGTAAATTTTGTCTGACAACGTTTCAGAAACACCCTGTATAATAAGCTACATATTATTGGGTCTCTCTTTACCGTCTCTCGGACATGTAATGGTTAATAGTAGTAGTAGCAGTACTAGTGTAATAGTAACAGGAATAACATAGAGAGGAATAATATAGAGAAGAGAAAGAGAAGTTGGAGGGGATCGGTCGAGGACGACAAGGGTCAGCTGATAGCGGAAAATTATCTCTCAGTTTAGCCCGAACGATCCGAGGCTACGGCCGCGATATTGTAAAACATTGTGTCTACATAGTACTCGACGTTTCTAACGTTTCTAACGACGGACCGTGCCGTAACGCTTTACGGTAAAATTCCCTTGATAGTCTTCGAACCAACTCTTTTACTTCCTTTATAAAACGATATATATATATATATATATAATTTTTTTTGTTTAGAATTATTATTAAATCTTATCGAGAAAAGGGAGACATACGATTTTCTGATTCATTGATTTTTTTTCTTTTTTTTTTTTTTTAAATATTTTTTATATATTCTTATCTTATTTTCTTCTCTTTACCACGAGGTAAAATGACGAGTAAACGTTTGCAAGACGAACTCCCCGAGTCTAAAATAACGAGACCAACGACGAAACACTTTGTAAAACGAGACAAGAGTTAATGACCGGAATAGGAAGAAACTCGGAATATCTTACAACGGCGAGCCTTTTAATTCGTTTCGTGAAATAAACGAAAACGGTTTCGAGAAACGTAGAGAAAAGTTACGAGAGCTCGATCTTGCCAAGCGCAACCCCCTACCTCCTCCGCTACCCCCTATGTCCCCACCCCCTTCGTTGCACCACTTCTAGTTCTACAGAAAAGTTTCTTCGTTACCTTATCGTCGACTGTGGCCAAGTTCCTTTCTTTTTTTTCTTCTCTCTCTCTCTCTCTCTCTCTCTCTCTCTCTCTCTCTCTTTCTTTCCCTCCTTCCTTCTCTTTCTATTTAATGTGTCTCACCGACCGTGCGTAGGTATATATCTGATGTAATGTATTACATTCCACGACGTAGCAGTAGCTCCAGCAGCGTGCCAAGCAGGAGAATTGCAAGCTGTCAATGATAATTTTTAAACGATTCTAACGGCCATGTCCCGTTTTACCAAGAAAGTCTGTATCTTTATTCGATCTAGACAGCTTTTATAATAATAATATTAATTATTTCATAATGATTATTTATAATAATAATCATTATCATCATCATCATCATTATCATTATTATTATTATTATTATTATTATTATTATTATTATTATTATTACTAACTTTCATAAAATTATTATAAAAATTGTTTCTAACAAAAAAAAAAAAAAGAATCTGTTCCTTTATATAATTTGAATAATTTTTATTATCAAATTATTATCAAATTATCAAAATATCGTTATCGTTATTATTAATATTATTTACCATTAATATGATAAAAGAGTACGATAATCGAAAGTAAATAATATAGATATGAAAAAAAAGCAGACTTTTCGAATACGTTTTTTAATCGACATAAATTTTAAGCATTTCGTCCGAAATAGACACACACGCACACAAACAAGAAACGTAATTCTTTTTAACAAGATTTTTCAAAATAGCGATCGAAAAAAGAAATCGTTAACGTTTCTTGATTCGTTCGGCTTGCATCTTATCGCATCTTCTACTCCGGCGAGGTTGAGATTTCTCGTTAGAGGTTAATTCACGCAATTGAGACGGGTTGCCATCTTAAAACGACTCGTTTCTCCCTCCTCTCTTTCTCTCACTTACACTTTCTTCCTGTCTTTCTCTCTCTCTCTCTATCTATCTATCTTTCTCACAGCTCGAAAACGCTTACCAATTTTGGCTTGGTCCAAAATGAATTTGCCGGTACCACGCTCTATGTTTGCGTGTCTCTAGCCTGCGGTGATTTAAAGGAGACGAGACAGGAAAATATCAACGAAGAAGTCATCAGTTGATTAATCCCGTCCAGCTTTTGCACTCTCTGATAATAATAATAATGATGATGATGATGATGATGATGATGATGATGATGATGATGATGATGATGATGATGATGATGATGATGATGATGACGATCCATGATCGAGGGGAAACGAATAGAATTTTTTTATTTCATTTTATTTTATTTTATTTTATTTTATTTTATTTTATTTTATTTTATTTTTTTCATTTCGATCAGTAATCTATTTTCTTCTCCATTTTGCTGTAAAGATTGGAAGATCGTTAACAAGAGGAGCCAATGAAGAAGTACCTCCGTTTAACTGTTAGTAGTACGTAGTAGTCGGGGGTCGATCGACCAACCACAAACGTTCGTTAAATCTACCGAATTGGACTCTTAAATCGACCGTGTGCCCTCCGTTGCGAAAACGAAAAGGAGAAGGGTTCCTTTCTTTTATAGAAGAAATAGAAAAGAAGAAAGGGAGGGAACCATCGAGTTTAACTCCGTCGTAAGAAAGAGGGAAATGTTTAACGTAAGATAAATTGAAAGAGGAAAATGCCGTGGGAAAATTTGTCTTAACCTTTTTTCTTTCTTTTTTCTTTTTTCTTTTTCTTCGTTTAAAGAAACTTTGTCACAATTCTCGTTTCTCGTAATATTTTATTTATAAACATAAAAAAAAAAAAAAAAAGAATCGCGTACGCGAACAGAGAGTTACAGAGGAGTGAAAGTAGAACGAAAAAAAAAAAAATGTACCGTTCGATTACAATGCCGAAAAGAAGAAAAAGAAGTGGTATGTCTACGACATACGTACGTAGATAGAGATGCATATATACATAGATATGCGCATACATAGATATGCGCATACATATGTATACACACACACACACACATATATATATATGGTTTGGACGTAGATTGGGAATGAGGTGACAATAAAGAGAGAGAAAGAATGGGGATGAAAGTGGGGGAGGTAGTCATCGGCCGGAAAGTACAAAACCGATGCAGGAAATAATGCATTCAGTGGCAATGTCGATGGTGATGCCGATGGTCTATGGATGACCATAGATGTATATATATATACATGGAAAAATTGCAACATGGCTGACGCGTCACGTGTACTTTTCACTGCTTTCCTTCTTTTTTTGCTTCTCTTTCTCTCTCTTTCTCACGCACGCACACTCTCTCCTTTTTTTTTTTTGTTACGAACGATGGAACTTGGTCGATTGATTGACGGATCATAGCAGTCGGCAGCCGCGTGTCTGCCGCATGTCGACTCGCCAAGGGATATCATCTATTCCTCGCGTGTGTGCAGTACAGGAACATTGAGAGAGGGGTAGTTGCCACCCCTTCCTCGCGTCGCGATAGATTTAACGCGATTTTCCAAAACTTTGCGACTTTTACCGATCCACGTATTCACTTCTCCTCTCCATCGTCCCGTCTATTTGGGAGATACAAATTCTACTCGTCGTGCGTCTTCGATGTAAGTACGACGGAGGAAAAGAGAGAGAGAGGGGGGGGGAGAGAAAGAAAGGATTTTTCTCAAATACACTTTTCCTTTCTCCGAAATAAAAGTAGACAATCTTGAGAAAAGGACGTAATAGAGTATCGAAGAAATGGAAATAAATTTCTTCTATGCATTTCTCTCTCCATCTTCGTACAGCTTTCGTCCTTGGTAATGGTTACGGACGTGTCACGAGAAAAGTATAGCGAAGAAGAAGGAAAGAGAGAGAGAGAGAGAGATTTTCTTCTCTCCATCAAGCAACCCCTTCGTCTAACATTTTCAACGGCTTTCTCTTTCTACGTTGGCGCGGCTGTCGCGTCCATTTCTTCCTTTCCCCTTTGACAGTCATCTTGATCATCTTTCCCCGAAGCTTTCGGAGCCGACGAAGACGAAGACGAGGAGGACGCTTTCCAGCCGCGTGTCACGTCTACCATAAGCAGCTAAAGCGTCTTTTCACGACAGAAAGAGAGAGAGACAGAGACTTCGCGATTTAGCAACACCCTGCTGTTTCCGATGGTCGGACGATGATGGTAGTCGTCGTTGTCGTCGTCGTTGTCATGGTAGTGGTAGAGTAGTGCTACTGCTGCTACTGATGCTGCTGCTGCTGCTGCTGCTACTGCTTAAGCTACCAAAGAGAGGAGACATAACGATGGAGAAAAGGAGAGACGCTATCGCTCTCGACGGTCCAATAAAAACTAATGGTTGGAAAGTCCAGAGGACTTTGGCGAAAAGTCAGAGCGACGCCTCTTAAGCCGCTGGACTCGGATATCCTCTCTTTTCTTCTCTCTCTTTCTCTCTCTCTCTCTCTCTCTCTTTCTCTTACCCTTTTTCGAGAACCTTACCTCGATCTTCCTTTCGTGTTAAACGCGTTGCGACAGCCTAATCGTCTCCGCGAGATGCGAAATTAAGCTCTGTTAGGAGTAAAAGGTCGATGGGAAGTTAATAATGCCGAGACAAAGCCTGAAACAGGAGTACTGCCTCTTCTTCTTTCATTCTCTCTTTTTTTTTTTCTTTCTCCATCTCTCTCTCACACACACACACACACACGCACGCACATCATTTTATTAGTATCTTGAAAGTTTGCACCTTGATATCTCAACGGCTAATAGCATTGTTCTGAAATTACTGCTCCGTGGTGTGTCGGCTCGAATTAGTTCTCTCTCTCTTTCTCTCTCAAGTATCTGACTTGTATTATCGATATTATCGATAATGTCCACTTTCTTTTGTTACTGTTTTTCTATCTTCGATATCTATCGACTTTACCTCTTACCTCCACCTCTCTCGCCATCTTGTTGTTCTTTCATTAAACAGAAAAAATGCAAGCCCTCTTTCTCTCTAACACACACACACACGTTACGCGCACACTCACATTTTTTTTTTTTTTAATCCAAGACTCTTAGAAATGTTTTTGATAGACTCATGAATTTTCTTGCAAACAAAAACGAGTATACCACTACTACTACTACTACTACTATTACTACTGTGTTATATAGAAAATTAGAAGAACTTTGAAGTTCCTACGTTTGATTTGGAGACGACGCACGTGCATTCATTTTGACGAGTTTTTAAACGCGACCACTTGGAAATAGTATAAAGTACGTGCGCGCGAGCCACATACACACATACACGTATAATAGACACGACAGGCAGAGTAAAACGAATACTCTATTTGCGAGACTCACTGCCACGAGCACGATCATGCCATATTGTGTTCCTAGTGAATGCAACCTCTGCCCACTCTCTCACCTCATCTCTCTTTCTCTAATTCTACAAGATATTCACGGATGCTACAGCATTTCTCATAAAATCTTCCGTACTAACTCTCTCTCTCTCTCTCTCTCTCTCTCTCTCTCTCT
>NC_057686.1:705999-708499 GCF_014466175.1 Vespula pensylvanica
AGAGAGAGAGAGAGAGAGAGAGAGAGAGAGAGAGAGAGAGAGAGAGAATTGAAAGCTTTGACTGACACACAAGTCTTTTAAGAGATAAAACTAACTTATCTCGAATGTATTTGACGAACTTAGTTTCCTATCTCGTAGATGAGACATATCTAAAACGTCGATAAAAAATTTATCTAACAAACATGACGAAGTAGGAGGGATGTGTGGCGGACAATACGTCGTCAAAAAAAAATTAATAATTAATAATTTACTAATTTTAATTTGATTGTAATAAAAATTAATAATTTTCATTGATTCGTAATTCATTGATAGAATCAATAAGGATCCAAATAAGATCGTTCGAGTATGAACGTCGACGAACAAATCGAACGTTTCTAAAATGTCGATAAAAATTTGCTAAGGAAAAAATTATATGCATCTATATATATATATATATTACATTTTTTCTTTTTCTATACGTAATTATATACACGTAATTAATTCGATACATTACAATTAAAACAATATAGAAAATTAACATCGTTCGTAATTGTAGATTTATTTTTTCGTCGATTCGATTAAACGTAGAGATATGTCTAAGATCGAAACTAAGATAAATAGCTTAATTGAAACTCGAGTTAAATGAACAACGGTTTAGATCCAATGATTTAAAAGATATCATCGCGTCTTTTAAGCGTAAACAAGAGGGAAGAATAGTTAATAGAGTCGTCTCTCTCTCTCTCTCTCTCTCTCTCTCTCTCTCTCTCTCTCTCTCGTCGTATATCGTTATGGTATATACCATAACGAAAGAAAAAGACAGAAAATGGTCCAAGTTAAGAAGCTTACGCGATACTGCTTTTAGTTCGAGAAACGAATGTCCTTCTTAGAAGAAGGTAGATACGAAGGAAGGAAGGACGACAAAGTGGTCGTTTTTTAACGATGTGAGATCGTAGAAGGTAGAGAGAGGTCGTGGGAGGATGGGGTGGGGAGAGGGGAAGAAAAAAAGAAGAAAAAAATTTTTCTAACGTCTAACGCACACGCGAGAACGACTAGCGAAGCTATTATTGCGATATATCTCTGCCGATTAGGATTTGTGTCGTTTATTCGAAAGAAAAAAAAAAAAAAAAAAAAAAAAGAAAGAAAGAAAAAAAAAAGGTTTATCGGAAATGGAAGTGACAAGGTTCAAGGGAAAATGTGAAATTCTAGAGAGAGAGAGAAAAAAAAATAAAGAAAAAAGCCAAGATAAAATTGTTCTCTTGTATTATAAAGAATTTCTCGTATAGAATCTGTTGTCTTCGAGTATTATAAGATAAGGAGAGCAGGTAGAAGAGATTCTTATCGATTTTACGCGAAGAATTTATCATCGAATTTGTGCGTTCGTGTGTCGTTCGTAGAATCATATCGAAGGGAATGAATATTTAACAACTCGTCATAGCGTTTCACGTTTTGAGGAAGTGTACTTTGCATCTCTCTCTCTCTCTCTCTCTCTCTCTCTCTCTCTCTCTCTCTTTCTTTCTCCACTGTTCTTTCGTCTATCTTTAAGCATCTCTTTTGCCTTCCCTGTTTCACGTTTATCCTCGAAAACTCGAAGCACGGAGACCGCCGCCTATTATCGTTGGAGAGATAATTAAAAAGGCAGGCGCGCAGGAGAGATATTAAAGCGTCGAAGAGAGAGAGAGAGAGAGAGAGAGAGAGAGGGTAAGCCCTTATCAGTGGGCCGTTATCGCTCAACGACGGCCATGTTGGGACCAGCTTTGCCTCTCTTTCTCTCTCTCTCTCTCTCTCTCTTTCTCTCTATCATTCTCGCTCGTTTTCAACATTACGCTATGACCGAAAGAGAGGCCAGGAATATATTTGCGCGATGTTGCCTCATAACGACCACACGATGGGGTTGTTTGCATTGCTGCTGCTGCTGCTACTGCTGCTGCTGCTACTGCTGCTGCTGCAACAGACATACGAGAGTTTCGAGGAGGCAGAAAGGAACAGCTAGAAAGAGAGAGAAAGAGAGAGAGAGAGAGACAGATGCTGACTGCTGCTGGCTGCTGTGCCAGTTCTGCTACTGGGGGATGTTAGAATCGCTCGAGTGACGTCACTACTCGACATCTTATTTCCTACGTGTCCTCTCAGAGCAACACCGATACGAACGACGTTCTAATCTACAAAAGGAACCACCAACTACATACCAAGATTGTTTTTCTCTCATCGCCCGTACTCTTTATCAAGACTTCGTGATGGTCTTCTTTTTCCAACCAACGTATATATATATATATATATATATATAGCATCTATGTACGTGTGTTTGCGCGTTTGTTTGATCGTACCTTTTGAAAATGATTGGGGATGGGTGATGGAGGTGGTGAGTCGAGTTGAGGGGACTGAAAGAAGAACGTCGAGAGAATCGGAAGTTCTCTCTTACGATGACGTACTCTTCCGTCCAAGGAGAAGATCGATCAAAACAAAGTGTGTCTGCTACTCTGTGTGTGTCTGCTGCTCTGTTGCTGTGTGTGTATACGATGTATGT
>NC_057686.1:710286-710977 GCF_014466175.1 Vespula pensylvanica
GAGAAAGAAAAATCCGATCGATCATATACGAACCGAAAGAAAACCGAACAAAATTTTACAAAGTAAAGTCGATGGGCCATAGTCGATAGATAGTATTAAATTCTATCGAACTCTTTTTTCATAAGATTACTTATTTTTCTTTCCTTCCTTCCTTCCTTCCTTCCTTCCTTCCTTCCTTTCTCCCTTCCTTCTTTTCTTCCTCCTCCTCGTAGCATTTCACTCGACGGGACGTCACGATATTAGCGTGCCGAAGTTAGCCCATTTCTTTATCAGTCTTCTACCTCCTCTATCACTACCACCTCCTCGTCGTACTTAGTGCGTTACTTTTCCGCCTCGGGGGTGGCATTTTACGAGGCACCGTTTGTACTCTGCATCCACCCTCTTCTTCTCCCTTCCTTCTCTCTCTCTCTCTCTCTCTCTCTCTCTCTCTTTCTCTCTCTCTCTCTCTGTGTATATTCTCTTTCTCTGTCTGCTCTGTTGCGCGCGCGAGCTCTTTGTACACGAATACATATTGCCTTCTGGCGGTAGCAGTGCAATTAACATCACTCCGTGTTCAAACCAACCCTCTGTCCAGCAGTCGAAGGGATGCTCTGTGTGTTATGGGTATGTGTGTAAGGTGTGTATGGCGTGCGTGCGTGTGTGTGGGTGTGGGAAAGAGAGAAAGAGAGAGAACTATTATGTTCTCTCTCTC
>NC_057686.1:711072-718572 GCF_014466175.1 Vespula pensylvanica
TCTCTCTCTCTCTCTCTCTCTCTCTCTCTCTCTCTCTCCTCGTCATCTACCCGTCCCAAAAACATTGACCTTATCTTACCCCGTGTTTCTTTTACGATCGATCTATCGTTTAGTTTTTTATATCCTTCTTTTTTTTATTTCTGTTGTATCTCTTTTTTATTGTTGTTTTCATTATTATTACGTTAGGTCAGAAAACTCGCGGACTCAGCAAAATAGATAAGGCAATTGTTGGATGAGAGACACTGTTATTCGTAACACGTGCTCTTTTTCTCTCACTTCTCTCTCTCTCTCTCTCTCTCTCTCTCTCTCTCTCTCTCTCTCTCTCTCTTCTATGTAGTATCTGTGTATATATGTACGACTACGTATTTCTTCGAATTCGTATAAAACGTGCCGAAATATCCGTTCCGCGTTTGGACGACATTTTTACAAGGTTATATATATCAAGGCGACATTATTTATTGTTATAGCTTTTTCCTTCTTCGTCGTGTATGTATATGTGTTTTATATGTGTGTTCTCTACAACGCGTTATGTTTATCATTCGTGAACTGTGGGACGTAGAGCTAACTCATTGATATCTTCGAGACAAAGAGGATAATAGTTTTAAGTAGATTACTATGTTCTTTGTCTTATTCAAAGCTGATACGTATGTATATCTATATCCATATATATATGTATGTGTATATATATATATATATTTATATAAAAGATGAACCACGTAATATCATCATCACCTTTAATTATTTTCGATCCAATGAATTCGTTATTGCGACGATGTAATCGTCTACGTATATAATTTATATTAAGATAAACTCATAGTTAATGTTCAAATAAATTCTATCTGAAAAAATAAAAAAAGAAATGTGTGTGTGTGTGTATACACGCACAGGAAGTTGTAATAATCGATTCGTTGGGTATAATAAATGTTAAAGGAGAATAGAAAAATTTCACTTAGGACTTTGCCGATTGCGACGAGTGGTAGGTATTTGCTACGGACCGACCTCCGGGAGACTTTTGAACTTTTTCATTGATAAGATAAGGAGTCCGTTCGTGGGAAACGATAATTTTTCTACACTGGCATGCAGTGACGACTGACTCGAACGAGGGAACGGATGGAACGAACGGAACGAGAAACAGACGGACTTTGTTCTGAGAGCGTCTTCGAAAGGTCGATACGAAAAAGAGACAGAGAGAAAGAAAGAAAGAAAGAAAGAAAGAAAGTGATGGAAGGAGTGAGGACAGAGGAGGACGGTATGAGGAAAAGAGAAAGAGGGAGGAAAGCCGAAAGTGGAGTAATCTGATTAGGCAAAGTTTATCCGATCGTTAAATGCCTACGTTCGTTTTAGTTCGTAGCAAGTAGAAAAGAGTATGAGACAGAGAGACAGAGAGAGAGAGAGAGAGAGAGAGGTTTGATGGCGAAGTGAGTTGGGGGAGGAAGTGGGTTGAAAGGAGGAAGAATCGTCACGTTGGTGTAGGTAGGGTGTTATCGGGTCGTAGCACGACTCAGTTTGCTTTTGCCTCCGCTTTGCATACTCGAATGGACCGAGGAGTGTTCCTGAATCCATTAACCGCGGCGGTTCGGCTCTAGAGTTTACTTAACGCCACTGGCTATATTACGACGAGGACGACGACGACGAAGACGATGACAACAATGAACTCTCTCTCTCTTTTTTTTTTTTTTTTTATCTCTATGTCTATCTCTAACTCTTTCTTTGGATTCTGCTAGAAAAGCAAAATGCTTTACAAGGATATGTACATCTCTTTCTCTTTTTCTTTCTCTTTCTCTTTCTCTTTTCGTTGTCATTAAATTTATTATAGAGAAATTTAACTTGTTTTCGATATTTCTTTATCTTCATTTTTTATTTTTTATTATTATTCTTTTTCATTTTTGTTTATTCTTTTGCTATAAATGCAAAGTTCGACTCTCGAAATTGGATTGCCGAGAATGATATTATTGGATAACGGTGAATCCAAGCATAGTTGGGTATAAGTTTTCATCCAAATATATATATATATATTTACTTGGATGTATATATACACGCGCGCACCCTATTGTACATAGGGTGGGTCAAAAGTTTCTAGATGAACCAAAAAAAAAAAAAATTACACAAGCGTCATGTGTAGGCATGATGCAGTCTATGATTGGAAGGGAAAAAAATGAAAAAAAAAAAATTAGCGCGAAAAATCCCCACGGGTAAAGAGTAATTGGTTTACAAAAAAAAAAGAGAGAGAGAGAGAGAGAGAGAGAGAAAAAAGAAAAAAAAAAGATATATCACCCAGGGCGATAATCGTGAACGCGTTTTTCAAACCCGAGCTAATGGAGGTGGAGGAGAAAGAGGAAATCTTACTCTGACCCCTTATACGCAAGAATAAAGGGTCACAATGACGTGTGACTATGATGTCTGTGTCCATTACACAAATTTACATACGTAATCGCATTCCTAGTCGGATTCCTAACGCGAGTTCGCGTTAACTTATGCGAACAGCCAGTAACGATGTGAGGCTTACCTGTTGCCGTCGCCATCATCGCCTCTACCTCCACCTCCACCTCCACCTCCACTTTCGCCGCCACCCCCTCCGTATCGTCGACGTATATCGCTCTACTGTACTTTTCCATTCTCAAGAACGATCCGTAATAAGAGGGAAAATTCCTTCTAACTATATTTCTGTTACTCCTTTTTTCTTTTCTTTTCTTTTCTTTTCTTTTTTATTCTATTGGGAATAATCGATTCTTTCAACCCTCTCTTTCATTATCGTATATGTATGTATGTATGTATGTATGTATGTATGTATGTATGTATGTATGTATGTATGTATTATATACAAAGGGCCGAATAAAGGGTTCTTTGTAAGAAATGGTTAATATATAATAAGTCCCTTTCTCTCTCTTTCTCTCTCTCTCGTTATCGAATAAATTTTGCAATTATTAATTAATTGAACTCGATTTAATATAATTCTTATCCTCGTTATAACGACGTGTGTTCGCGATACATAACACACACACACACACATATATATATATCACAAATAATTTGTATTACATAATTTAATTTTATACATCTTCTGTTATATCACTTTTATATCTATAATTTATTCGACCGCGATCGAATTTTATTTCTCGTTGCACAAGTCGATGCGAGATAATATAAATGTATTGCCTTATCGCAATATAATTAATTTGATATTTTGATTTTGGGGAGTCACCAAAATTTGTTGTAACGCCTCGGGAGATTGGAGAGGAGGATAGAATAGGGGAGGGGACAACTAACATGGCGCAGTACATTCTTCCCCTCCTCCTTCTCCTTCTTCTCTTTGAGAAGGTTAAATCCGACAGTGTCGCAAAATTTTGATAAGAGAAAAGAGGAAAAAAAAATCGATTGATTATACACGCGTAATCCGGAAATTTACTGAGTGTCAACATGGCGGGATATTGCAAGCATTGCACAGAACGTTTTTATTGCGTTTTCTAGTGGCGAAGGTGGGAGAAAGAGGGGAGAAAAGGGAGAGGAGGGGTTAATGGATCGAAGGTTCGATTAAAAATTCTTCTCCCTCTCCCCTTTTGGGTTCTCTCTTTCTCTTTCTCTCTTTACATTTATTTATGTTTTTGATGTCTCTCGTCTCTCGCATCGAACGAGAGAATAAAACGAAAGCGATTTGAAAAGTTGCAATCGGAAGTTTGCGAAACAAGCGTTCCGCCGCAATGGAAACTTTCTTTCTCTGTTTCTTTCTCTCTCTTTCTTTCTTTCGTTCGTTCGTTCGTTCGTTCGTTCGTTCGTTCGATGTTTCATTGGCGAAGCACGAAAGAAGCCGAGACTAATACCCTACGCTTCTTCGAGAATTTTCCCAATTAGCCGTTGAGGGCTGTTAGAAGAAAAAAAAAAGAAAGGGAAAGAAAGAAAGAGAGAGAGAGAGAGAGAAAAAGCGAATAGCGTATATAATCCAACGAACATACAAATACAAACGTAGTAACACACAGACAGACAAATCGACGGAGCGTGCAATAATCCAGCTTCGTCTCTAATCTCTCTCTCTCTCTCTCTCTTTCTCTCTCTTACTCAAAGAAAAAAGTATAACATATACAAACCGTCTCGATTTCTTTCTCTCTCTTTCTCTCAGTAGATAAAACGAATCTTTCATTCGATCTTACTTCTTTGAACTTAACGCCCGATATCTTTTTATAATTTTGTTTAGGATAGATATTTTTTATTTTCTTCTTTTTCTTCTTCTTCCATGAACGAAAATAACTGATAAGGAATGAGACAGAGAGAGAGAGAGAGAGAGAGAGGAAGAATACTCGGAGTATGAAAAGAGAGCACAACAGTTTTAAGTCGACGAGGCCAACCGACATAATAATATCGCATTCGAATACAATGGCTCGCTCATTAGCATTTCGTGGCCCCTTTCAGACTCTTGTCACCTTGGTTGACCCCTTTGAACGTTTTCCCGACCGACGTATACGTATTCGTGGTTACCGTGAAACCTTCCTGCTAGATTTTTCTTTCTTTATCTTTCCTCTCCCCCTCCCCTTCTCTCTCTCTCTCTCTCTCTCTCTCTCTCTCTCTCTCTCTCTCTCTTATCGGATCGATCTCCCAGGTCTCTTGGAGCAGCTGCTTTGCTATAAGAAAAGAACCGATCTTCTTCCCTATGTGTACATATGTATATATGTATATATATATATATGTATGCATGTATATATGTATATATATGTAGGTATGTAGGTATGTATGTATGTATGTATGTATGTATGTATGAGCCTTTTCCTCCCCTTGTTCGAAAATTCAAAAAATAAATAGTCGGATAAAGAACTCCGGAGAAAAAGAGAGGAAGTAGAGAGAAAGAGAGTGAGAATTTCTTGTTTTTATTCTTCTTGTTCTTGTTCTTATTCTTGTTCTTGGTGTTCCTCGCTTCGTCCTTCAACATCCGGTACTTAACTCCCGTCTCTTACGCGATTCTTTTCGAGATCCTCCGCAATTTCGTATTTTCTCGCGAATTATGTTAATTAGCGTACTCGGGGGCTAGCTGCTGCAAAACTAAACTACTACGAGCGGTTTTCGTGGCTGTACGCGCAGATAGTATAGTGGCGTTATTTCGACCAAAGAATGTAGTACCGAGTAAGAAAGGAAAAAGAGAGATAGAGTTTGGAGAAGATGGAAGAGAGAGGAGAGAGAGAGAGAGAGAAGGAGGCCTCCAGCGTTAATTTGTCTCGGTGGAAAGGAAAAATAAAAAGAAAAGAGATTAAAAAAAGGAAGAAAGAAAAGAGAGAAAAAAAGAAATGGAAGAAGAGTAGCAGAAGCGAGAAGAGCGAAAAGAATCGATTTATCCGACCTTCTTCTTCTTCTCTCTCGCGAGTGAACGAGCGAGAAGATCCTTTGTGACGATGCTCGACTTGCGTCGAGACAAATTGGAAATGACGATCGGTGCGATGAAAAAATATAAAAAAAAAAAGTGTGTGTGTGTGTGTATGTATGTATGTGTGTATGTATATATATAAATAAATAAATAAAAGTGCAGTGGACCGTCAGGAGTTTAAAAAAGAAAGAAAAGAAGTATACACGGTGTGACGATCGTATATCGATTATGTGTATGTATGTATGTATATATATATATATGCACACACGTATGTTGTATTTAAAAAATTAAACACGTCCATTGTTTCTAAAAGTCGTTTGTCTATTTATTATTATTATCTTTTTTTATTCAACGAGAACTTCACAAGTAAAATTAGATCTCGCGAATATACATGCATCAGGATAATAGGGATATGAGAGGAAAAAAATAAATTAATAAAAGAGAAAAAAGAGCGCACATATATACACAGAAAATATATGGAGGAGGACTATCGTTCCTCATCGTCGTGAATAATTAAATTCCACAGGAATCCATATGTATAAAAAGAAAAAAAAAATAATAACGAGAAAAAAGAAGTGAAGAAGAGAAAAGAAAAAAGTGCGATGAAAATTTGTACTATTTCTCGATCGATCGAGAGAGAGAGAGAGAGAGAGAGAGAGAGAGAGAGAGAGAGAGAGAGAGAGAGAGAAAAGAGATGGAGAGACAAACTAACAGATAGATAGATAGAGATAGAGAAAGAGAGAGAGAGAGAGAAAGAGTAAAATCATTCGCACCTCGATCGTTGCGAATAATGAAACGAATGGATGCAAAAAAAATAAATAAATAAATAAAACGAAAGAATAAAAAGAAAGAAGAAGAGTAGGAGGAGGAAGAGGAGGGAAAAGGAGGGAGTGAAAGAAGAGAGAGGGTTCGATATCTTGTTAACGAGACAGTAATGTGCGACGGGCCGAGCCAATAATTTCAATCTACTGATTGGAGCAGGGAGAATGATATATCGAGTACAGTATAGTATCAGGTAAAGGTAGAAGAGGTGATAAGAGGAGGGAGAGGAATGGTAGAGGAGGAGGAAGAGGAGGAGGAGGAGGAGGAGGAAGGCAAAAGGGCCCCAAACGTGAAAAGGGTCGCGTCGCGAATACACGCGCGTTTTCATGCGAATAGGTATCGTCGTCGTCGGGCAATGGGCCACCTCTTCAACCCGACCACGTTCTACAAACGATGAAGGAGGAAGAGAAAGAGGAGGAGGAGGAGGAGGAGGAGGAGGAGGAGGAGGAGGAGGAGGAGAGGAAGAGAGGAAGGTAGAGACGACGAGAACCCTTTTACCTTCTCGAATATACTGTGACATCACGCGCAAATACGTCAACTCAACGAGTTCAGAATTATCAGCCCTTTCGATTCCACTCCGAGCTCTTCCTCCTCCTCCTCCTCTTCCTCTTCTTTCTCTTCTCTTCTACCTTCTTTTTACTCTCTCTTTCTCTCTCTTGTTCTACTTTCAACTAATTCGTGGGGAACGTGCATAATAAGAAAAAAAAGAGATAAAAATGTGAGGTGTGATATGAGATATATTCTCTCAGTTACATTGATTAATCTTTCTTTTTTTTTCTTTTCTTTCTTTTTTTTTTTTTTTTTTTGATCTTCTTTACGATTCACCTAAAGAAGTTCGATATATTATCTGTCTAAATGATTCATATTGATTTATTAATATTCTTTTCTTTTCTTTTTTTCTTTTCTTTCTTTGACTGTTATACAGGCATGCTCGTTACCTGGGCTCGAAAGTTTATAAACGACTCTGTTTCTTTTCTTCTTTTTCTTTCTTTCTTTTTTTTTTTTTTTGAGATCTTTTTAGATCGTTTTTCAGACATTTCCTTTTTTTTTTCAATTTGCGAAATTAAAATTCTAGGGAATTTTTAGATCGAAGAGGAGAAAGGCGCGCGCGTGTGCTCGCTTAGTATTATATCATATGTAATAATATTAAATTTCTCAGTAGTATTTTTTCTTATCATTTTCTTATCAGGAAATTTATAATAATCTTCTGGAAATATATTATCTCTACGGAAGTAAATGGTCTCGAAGTTTTTATCTCGTTCGATATTATAAAACGCCGAAGGCGTTTCAATGGTGCGAAAAGCCATAAGAAGGGCGAGGCTCATTAACGT
>NC_057686.1:723572-725473 GCF_014466175.1 Vespula pensylvanica
GGTGTGTTGTATCTTCGCGTTATAAAATTCCGCTCTCTTTCTGTGCGTTTTTGTTCTTCTTGTGCGATCGACCGTAACAAAAAGAAATCTTCGAGAAAATAATATTTTTACCATAGCAGCAAGCAAGCAAACAAGCGATCATCAGCAGCTTTCTCTACTTATATTATTTCCGTTGAAAATAATAGACACGATTTTTTTCTTTCTCTCTTTCTCTCTATTTTTCTCTCTTTTTTTTTTTTTTTTTATTGTGCGTGTGCGTGCGCGTGTGTGTATGTGTACGTGTGCGTGTGCTTACGTAATCCTCCCGATAAGAGTATCTCTACATCGAATTAGACGCTTTCCTTGGTTACGATCGATTAATCGATTATTTTGTTCGGTAAGAGTTTTAAGAAGAGTCACGATCATTTTCGCGGGCTTTTTTCTCCTTTTTATTTTTTTCTTCCTTCTCTTTCTTTCTTTTTTTTTCTGTTTTTCTTATATTACGTTGTGTAATCATTGTCGCGAGAGAGGAGATAATAAGAAAGAGAAAGAGAGTTGAAATCGTGAGGATAATTTTTCTTCGGTATAATATCGTCGTTTAGTTAAAAAAAAAAAAAAAATAGAAAAAGTGTTGGAAGAATTAGAGAGAAACGAAGAGAGGAGAGAGAGAGAGAGAGAGAGAGAGAGAGAGAGACAGAAATATGGTCGTCATTGGTACATCTTGTCGCGTATTTTCGGCGACTGAGATCGATCGACGCCGGCTTCTCTCTCTCTCTCTCTCTTTCTCTCTCCCCCTCTTTTTCTCACTTATTTTCTTCATCTCTTATTTTCCATCTTTCTTCATCTACTTTCGTATTCGCGCGCGTACTCACCATGTGACTGAAAAGTTTCCCCGTAAAGGAACATCTGAAAATGTTCTCTCTCTCTCTCACACACACATTTTCAATCGTCTTCTTTCTTCTTCTTCGAGCTTCGCGAATTTGGATTACTGGCGCGGGGAGAATAAATTTGCATAATTATTCCGTTCGCTATTGGACGGATGGACGTTTCTCCTCCTCCTTCTCTTTCTTCTCCTCTTACTCGTCGTCGTCTTCTTCTTCTTCTTCTTCTCCTTCTTCTTCTTCTTCTTCTTCTTCTTCTTCTTCGTCGACGACGTCGTAATCACCGTCAGATTTTTCTTACAAATCTATGTCTCGAGTATATATATTTTCTGTTAGTTGGTAAACGTGTGCAATATTCTTCTAGAACGAGATTGGAACATATCACTTTCAGTGTTGAGAGAGATTTCTTACTGCATGAAGCTGATAAAGGAAATATATATATATATATATATACACGGAATATACGTAGATAATATACTTTTGAAGGATCGTAAAGTTTAAAAAAGAACAAAAAGAACGAACGAAGAAGAAAAAGAAGAAGAAGAATACGATGTGAGACAGGAGAAACGAGTAAGGGGGAAAAAATCATTTTTGTCGACAAACTAACGAAGCTCTTCTTACAGAATAAGCACGTTTCTCTCTCTCTCTCTCTCTTTCTCTCTTTCTATTTATTTATCTCTGTCTCTCTTTCATGGAAGAAGAGAGCTTTTTCTAACAAGAAAGTCGACAGAGCGCGAGAGTATAGCAACAGCAGCCGTAGTCGTAGTAGCAGCAGCAGCAGCAGCAGCAGCAGCACGTCTTCGTCTCATCGGCGTTTGTGTTTCGGCTCGAATGTAAAAATAAAAGGAAGAGAAACGAACCGCGGCGTCTCAAGGCTAACGCCTCGCGTATTTGCTTCCTCCATCTCTCTCTCGCTCTCTCGCTCGCTCTATTCGGTATCACTGTTCTTTTATCCGGTCTCGTGCCACCATTCTCGGTACCACTCGAGTGTATACGAATTGATACGAATATTTCTCGTACACCCTATATAAATATATATAT
>NC_057686.1:725573-733073 GCF_014466175.1 Vespula pensylvanica
AATACGGAGAGAGATATTATTGTTCAAGGAAGAACATGAATATTGTGTTGGTCGGTCGATCCTGATAGTAGTTTGCTGCTGCTGCTGTTACTGTTGCTGTACAGAATTTTCGTTCGAGTTATTGAAAATAGAAAAAAGAAAAGAAAAGGAAAAGAGAAAAAGAGTGTGGAGTAAAAGAAGACAAACGGACGGACGGACAGATAGATTGATAGATTTATGTGTAGATCGACAAAGAAAAAAAAAAAAAAGAAAAATAGAGAGAGAAGGTGCTGGTGATCTCTCTCTCTCTCTCTCTTTCTCTCTCTCTCTCTCTCTCTCTCTCTCTTTTTCTTTCTTTTACCTTTCAGAGCTGTTTCTCGAGACGAGAAGAATTTCACGGTGCAAATCGCGAAGCAGGACGAACGATGCGGTTGAAAGAAGGAGAGAAAAGAGGAGAAGAGAGGAGTGAAGTGGAGTAGAGTGGAGTTGAGCGGAGAGGAGTGGAGAGAAGACGGTGGAGAAGGAAAGAGAAAGATGGGAGGTAGAGAAGGGCGGGCGGGAGGGAGGGAGGGTTGGTTTGAGACGCGGCTTTTCTCGACGTTGGGTATAAATATAGTCGGTCGATGGTGGTGGTTCGTCTCCCTCGCTAACGTTTCCTCGATGTATTGCCACGGAAATTGGCTCTCTGTGGGAGCGAGAAAGAGAGTGAAAGAAAGAAAGAAAGAAAGAAAGAGAGAGAGAAAGGAGAAACTGAGAGTAAGTGTGAGAGAAAGAGAGAAAGAAGATAAGGAGGTTCGTATCGCGGTGATACACGAGCCACGAAACTCGTTCTTTTGAATTAGGAAAACGCGTGATTATTTTTCTCTCTTTTACGGAATAAGAGAGAGAGAGAGAGAGAAACAGAATGAAAAATACGTTGGAAATGAGAAAAAGACTGTGAAGGAAACAACAACAAGGAAAAAAAAGGATCGCGTGAGTTATTCGTGCGCGAGTCCTCTCTCTCTCTCTCTCTCTCTCTCTCTTTTTCTCTTTCTCTTTCTCTCTTTCAATGGTTTTACCTTTCCGTTGCAAAGCAAAAGAGAGTGTGTATAGATGTGTTGGTAAGGGTAGAAAAGGTAGAGAAAGAACGATGGTGGTGGTAGGGTTGGTAGGGTTGGTAGGGCTAGTAGAGCTGGTAGGGTTGCTGGCAGCTTCTTGGCGGTTTCCGAGAAGGAGATAAGCCGGTTACCGCCCCCGACGAACGTTTACGTCGGAAACATCGTTAGAAGACGCGACGACGACCACGTTCTCTCTTACTCTTTCTTTTTCTCTCTCTCTGTCTCTCTCGATGAGAGTCAACTTTTTCTGCTTTTTTCTTTTCTTTTCTTTTCTTTTCTTTTCTTCTTCTTAATCTTCTTTTTTTGCTATTATTTATTTATTCTGTTCCTTTCTTTCTTTCTTTTTTTTTTTTTCTTTCCTCGAAGAACGCTTCGCACCTTTCTCGTCTCCTCATTTCCTTTTTCCAATACTCTTACTTTACGTAGCTCGCGCAATAATGAGATCGAATTATTCATCCGTATATACGCCTTGTTTACGCTCGAATATATCTTCGAAATAATTAAGTAGACCGTTTCTAAATAACTATTACAAGATTTATTATTGTTTAGCATATTTTGGAGAAAGGGAGAAAGAAAGAGAAGGAAGGAGGGAGAGGTTAGAAAAAAGTTGGAAATTCTGCGGATTTTTTCTAACCGCGTTACTCGGTCGGTAACAATCGGCTACGCACTTACCGATAGGTACGAAATCGTCGGTCATAAATCGTAATGGTTACTGACACCCATCTTTTTTTATTTTATTACTCTTACTACCACTACTACTATTATCATCATCATCATTATCAGGTCTTTTAGATTGTTAAATTTCATACATTTTGGAATTGAATTCTATATATATATATATACACGCACGCTATATGCTCGTATATACGTACACCCAAAAACTTTTCGTTGTTCTCTCTCATCTCGAATTCGATATGACCAGATAGGTAGATAGGGAAAGAGGGAAAAAGAGAAAGAGAGATGCGTTTGACGATTTCGTGCGTGTTTATCGGCCGATACGAGGTTTGGTTTGACTCGTCTACAACGAGTTTTCTCTCTACGCTCTGCCGTGTAAGGGAGGAAGGGCTATCTCTTCGTAAAAAGCGATGTTCTCTTGTCCGAAAGACCGTGTTAGGGAGAGAAAGAGAAAAAATGATACTATACCACTCTTTGAGCTTTTCGAATGAGCACTGAACTGTTTCGAATAATCGTTTGTACCGATATATCCTATCGTTCAACGACTAACGGTTGTAATATTCCCTTTGAAATCGGTTTTCCTGATCTTTTATCAGGTGATTCGTAACTTTCTCTCTTCCACCTCGAAGCTCCCTCTTCTTCTCTCCCTCTCTCTCTTTCTCTCTTCGTCGATCAACACGATTTACAATGTCTCGAAAAACCGATCTCGTTTTGTTCTGTAAAATCGAACGAATTCTCTTTCTTTTTTTTTTTCTTCTTTCGAAATCCATTGAAAACGTCGTTTAAAAACGTTCGGTGTATCGAACTTGTATCGAGCGATTCGAAAGTTTTCGAAGCTTTGTTCCCAAGTTGGACCATCTAAAAAAAGAGAGAAAGAGAGAAATATTGGGCCGAAAATATTCTTGAAAATTAAGAGCAATCGATTTTCGATATCACCTAGAAACTTTTGCACATCCAACGTTACTTTCCATTCCCTTATTCTGTATTAAGAATGAGATTTTTCGCGAACGTACGTGTACGTACCAAGTTCGCCATTTTGAAAGATTTCGTACGGTTATAAAAATAAGGTCGGTCGATTTCAGTATTTGCAGAAATAGACAGACAAACGGAGAGAAAGTACGGATCATCGTTCTACTAGTGTACTCATTATAGATTTTCGACAAGAGATGTTTCACGAACGAATGACGTCACGCTTCGAATCATTTTTATCACTTTAAACCAGCGACAACGTAGCTTCTGCACTAATGGTGATAGTAGTGGTAGTGGTAGTGGTGGTGGTTGATGATGATGGTGGAAGTAATGACGATGATGATAGTGCTGGTGGTGGTGTCCTTTACGATAAGATTCACGCTGAATAATAATACCATTTAATTGATCTTTGTCTTTGATATTCTCGCGAACAACGATACTCTCTTTGATGCATCTATTATTATCAATAATATTATTACTAGTATTGTTACTACTAGACTATTGTTACTAAATAATTATTAGTAGTGTTATTACTACTACTACTGTTAGTACTAATATACTAGTACTACTACTACTGCTGTTGCTGCTGCTGCTGCTGCTGCTGTCTAGGCCACATTAAATTTTCGTGAGATTCGTATAAGTTTCTTCTCTCTCTCTCTCTCTCTCTCTTTCTCTCTCGTTCTCGCTCTTTCTCTCTCTTTCCCAAACACACATACATGTTCTACGTGTGTGTGTATCTCAGGGATGTAAAATTCGGGCACCTGCACCCGTACGTCGTTCTATTTTCGTACGCTTGACCCATGGCGACCTGACTACATCGTTCTCAAGAGAGAAAGAGAGAAAGATAGAGTAAACGAGAAAATAAGAGTGAATAAAAAATATATATATATATACACACATTATAAAATAACAATATTATAAAAACTGTTTTACCGATAGCGTTTTGAAAAAAATGTTATCGATAAAGACGAAAGAGAGAGAGAGAGAGAGAGAGAGAGAGAGAGAGAGAGAGAGAGAGAGAGAGAGAGAGAGAGAGAGAGAGAGAGAGAGAGAGAGAGAGAGAGAGAGAGAACGTTACGTAGGTTATGTACATTGTTTGATTATATATTTGAGGGAGAATTTCCTGAAATTCGAATACACGTTTACGTATGCACGTAAACCTACGTTCGTTTATTTACTGTTATCGGCTACGCGTCTTATCTGTATATAGGAAAGACATTGACAATATTTACAAAGTAACCGATAATACGATAGATGTCTCCTCTCTCTCACTCACTCACTCACTCACTCACTCGTCACTCACTCACACACGCTCAGCTGGTACCTTATGCTTTGAACGTGAGTTACGGTAATATATCATTGAGAGATACAGAAACAGAAAGAGAGAGAGAGAGAGAGAATCACTTTGTCCCTCTTGAAATTATCCTACGAACGGGTAAAATTTTTAATAACAAGATAAAAATACAAGAAATCAAAGATCGTACTCTACAACAAAAAGAAAACAAAAATAATAATAACTAAATCAATTCGATATTTCATTCGATTTCGTCGTTCTTTTCTTTTTTCTTTTTTACAGGTTCCAGCAGCAGCACGAGGAAGGAATAGTTGGATTCGTCATAATCGTCGTCGATGTGAGAGAGAGAGAAACGTACACGCACATCTACGCAGCTTCGGGTTCTTTCCGGTTTTTTACGTGTTGCGGTTCGTTTGGGAAATAAAACGCGTGCCCAAAGCCCCTTATCATTCTCCTGTCCGGTGTACAATCGTTAAACGACTGGACGGAGAACTGATAAGGGCCCGAGGGTCACAGAATCATCGTGAACAGAGAAATTCGAAGAGGACTCCTGCTTTACTCTCTTTCTCTCCCCTTCTTTTTGTAAAATGGCGCCATGCGCGTGCTTCTTCGTATCTTCCTCCTCTTCGTCGCGATTGGACGAAGAAAGACTAATTAATACGCACAGGACACGTACAACACCATGAAGAAGGACGAAGTTAAATCTAGTTAACAAGGAACAAGAGAGAGAGATATATATATATATATGTATAATTTATATTCTCTTTCTCTCTTTGTTTTTCTCTGTCTGTCTGTTATATTTTTCTGTACGCGTTAATCTCTTAATTTTTTATTTTATTTTACTTTTCATTTTATTTTGTTCATTGTCTATCATTCAGCTGAAACAACTTAACAATGAGAAGAATAAAGTATTATTCTCTTTGTCCTTCTAAACGATTATAGATGATTTCTCTGAAAGTAAAACTTTCGAAATACATTTAGTCGTACTTATCATACTTATTAACAAGCGATTTGCAAAGTTTCAACGAAAAGGACAATGCTCCCTTAAAACTATGTAAAGAGACAGGCAGACTGTTTCTCTCTGTGATATTTCGTTCTATTTCTCTGTCTATCCGTCTCATCCTGCTTATACTTAGTGAATTTCCTTGTCTCTTCTTCTCTGTGTATTTTTTTTTGTCAAGGAGATTTGTTATTAAATGCGATCGTTAACAAGGAATTTTCGATCGTTGAAAACTTTGTTACTATATTTACTATTGTTAATTTATTACGTTATCATCATCATCATTATTATTATTAATATTAATATTAATATTAATATTAGTATTAATGTTATTGTTGTTATAGATTAAGAGGGTTTAATAATAAATAAAATTCGATGAATATTTTTTCGAAATGATGTCTAATATTTTTTATTTATAATAAATAAATGTATGTAAAAAAAATACTTATATATATATCTTTGTCCTTCACGTCTCTCTCTCTCTCTCTCTTTCCCGAGAGAGAATTTCTACGAAGCAGCAGTTGGTTTAAATATCGTACGAATGATTTTGTTGTTTCACGTAGTAAGAGAATTGTATCTCAATACTTAACAACTTCTACGCTACCAGGCTATATCAGAGATGCATAGTTAAAATATTTACAAGAGTAGTTTAGTTCAGGCACACTGTGTGTTGATATAATGCACTCTCTAATAACGATCAGAGAAAGTCTCTCGATGTTAATTTAATAAACTAAGTAAATATTATATACAAAGCTTATATACACATACACACACACACACGTACGTCTCTCCTTCCTCTCTTCGTCCTTCGCGAGAGTTCACTTTAAAATAATAACGAATTAAATAGCTTTGGAATTTGTTTATAGAGAAAAAAGAAAAAAAAAAAAAAGATTCAAAAAGAAAAAATAAAGAAACATTCACTCGATATTTAATATTTAGTTGATATGTTCACGTTGTCGTCGTTGTTATTTTCGACGTGGTTTGCCTAATCTCGTAATTAGGATTCAGTCGTATGATCTTTCTCCTTGGCTGTTGCATCGTCTCGTCCGATCTTCTAATGGTTGGACTTTGTACGATCATGATTTGCTGCTGTTTCGCCTCGTTGTCCTTTTCCGCTATAAAATGCGTTACCTCGACTAACTTAATCGCAGGGATATTTTTTACGATAGTTCCGCTCGTGATAATGGGTGTCGTTGTTACGGGACGTTCAACGACCTTCGGCAATATTATTGGATTTTTCGTTGTCGAGGTCAATTTTTTTGTCGATACGTCCGGAACAAAAGTTGTCAAGGCTTTTATCGGAGGAGTATTATTAGCTGATCCCGCAGTATCAATCGAATCGGTATTCACCGATATTATTTTAGTTCCTAGTACTACGCCATTGCCTGGGAATAAAATATAAAAAAAATATATATATATATATATAAAGAAAGAAAGAAAAATAAACATTTTCTTAATCATTAAAAATAAGGAATTGAAATTTGATAGATTGTAATGGAGATTGAAATTTCTTTTCTTTTTTTTTCATCAACTCCCCCCATACCTTTTTCCATCTCTTTCGTTATTGGACAGTCCTTGTGAGCGAGTAAGAGAGTCTTCAATCTCGTCAATTCGTTACGCAAGGCTTTTACTTCCAATTGCAAAGCTGCGTTAGTTTCGTTAACGTTAGTCACGGTTTTTTGTAAATGTTGAATCCATGCTTTCCGTTTCGCTCTGGCACGCATCGAACTAGCACGATTACGTTCGAGAAGCTCTTTCTTTTTATGCTGATCGATGCTCTCGTTTGGATTTTCCTTTTCATAAGGTTGAGAAGTGCTATTTTGTTTTATTATTGCTTCGGGAGATTTCTCGTTTTCGATAGCGTTTACCTTTTTCGTTAGAACCTGCTGTAATTTCTGTATTTAAATAAAGCGTATAACTTTATTAACTTGGTTAATATTAATTTTTTTTTTTTTTTAATAAAAAAGGATAACGCGTTACCATTTTTGCAAAAGTCATTTTGGAGGACAGAGCTTTGTTTGGTTCTATAACCGGTACCACGTTACGAGGAAATTCAGATCTCACGAGTACGCTTTGTTGTCTTGTGTGTTCGATGGTAGAAACCTGGGAAGGAGATAAGCCGGACGCTTGGGAAGATTCGCATATTGGATTGGCAGAAAGTTGCATCAATTTACCATCCGCTGTTTTCAACAGTAATTCGACCTCTTCCCCATTTATAGATCTTTATGAAACGTTTCAATTAATAGCATTATTAATCGTAGCTCTGTCATAGAAAAAAAGGTTTGGAAAGGAACCGTTCCTTACAATTTCGAAGAAGATTGTAGAGGTATCTTTTTAGGAGTGACGGACACGTTTAAATGTTGCAGAACAATACTCTCTGCGTGCAGAGCCGTGGTTTTGGAAGATGTAAGCGTATTCTCCTTCATAAGATGAGACTCGCTTAAATGTAAATTTAAATCGGAACACGTTTGCGTTTCCACGGAAGA
>NC_057686.1:740573-758073 GCF_014466175.1 Vespula pensylvanica
CTAATAATACAAATCGAATTCATTTATTCTTTCGCCTCTTTTTTTTTTTTTTTTCGTTACTACATGCACACGTATAAAATTTGTCAATAGAACGTTTTATATCTAGTTCTTTTTTTCTTGTCACTTTACGATATATATATATATATATATATATATTCTTTAGTAAAATTATTGCGGAATTATTGTTTATTGTTAATTAAAATGCGAACGCGAGATTCGTGAAAGACTATTCTTTATTCTTTCCTTTTCGTTTTATTCTAATTTCAAATTTCAAGGAAAAACTTTCTGTCCTCTACGAGTTAATTAATTCACGCGTGTTCTTTCTATTTTGATTTTATAATTTGGTGGGTCGTTTGTTTACGTAATTTCTTCTTTCCTTTTTGTTGTATCCACAAAAGAAGAAAAAGATAAATAAAAGTGTGTTACGATGTTTCTAATTTACATACATATATACATGTTCGATTTAACAATTGTTTCGCGTAATTTAATTAATACCATGGATCGAAAAGCGATCAGGAATAAGAGAACGTAGAAATTTCGCGGTTCAAAGTCGAGTTAACGAGGGACGACGAAATTGGAATCGTACTTGAAAGGCCACTTACAAGGAACGCTTACTTTCTACGAGAACTCATTTACTATTGTAGACCTTATTGTTTTGTTTTTATACTGTAACAAAAAATTTCACTCTCTCTCTCTCTCTCTCTCTGTCTCTCTCTTTTTTTCGTTTTTTAATCATCGTCATTATCAACTTGTATTTTAGGGAAAGAATTTATTATGCGAGGCTGAGTTTACGGTCGACGAAATTGATTTTTCTTTCTTTTTCTTTTTCTTTTTCTTTTCTTTTTTTTTTTTTTTAATGTAGAGAGACAATATTGTTATCGATATAATATGATACTGATGATCATAAAAATTATTTAAAATCATCGTCAGGATTAAATTATCATCAGAAATCTTTGCTTCCCTTTTTTTTTTTTTTTTTTTAATTAAAACAAATGCGAAATAACATAATCGATATAATGACGACATGAAGGTAACGATTCTAAAAAAAAATTGTACAAAATCATATATATATATATATATATATATATATATATATATATATACTGCGAGTCAGCTGTTGAAAGTCGTATAATAAATATTAATACAACAAGTAAAGTTGTTCAAAACCGTTGTCAAAATTATCTGCAGCAGTCTTATCAGAGAACAATTTTTCTTTTCTTTTTTCTTCTTTCTTGAGTTGAAACGAACAGGAGTAACGTAATGGATAAGAAATGAAGGTAACGATGATGAAAATGACTTAAGAATAAAAATGAAATCGTCGGAGTTACGAGTAAACGATTTTCAATGGCAAAGAAACAAAGTCTAAAATTAATGTTTTAGAGAATACTCTGTAGAAAAAGAAGATTAGAATTTTATTCATGAATGAGAACGTAGACAAAAGGAAAGGAAAAGGCTGTTAGCAAGCAAGCAAGCAAGCAAGCAAGTATGTAAGTAAGTACTTGGGAGTCTCCTCGTGAAAAAGGAAAGGGTGGGGAGTCAGCCAATGCAAGACGAAGAGGTGACATCGGTTTGCCTTTGGGAAAGCCGATGCTGGTGAAAGCAGAGAGCAAGAAGAGCAGCAACAGCAGCAACACCAGGAACAGCAACACCAGTGAGAAGCGTCTAGCCAGCACGTTGACGTCCGATGTTCGACTCGGGACAAGTCGGGACAAACGGATCGAGATCAGTTCCACGTGGATTTGGAATCTTAATTCCATCGATGGTCTCTATCATCGTATCGATTCGTTAACGTGTGTTGTTGATCCTCGATACAGTCCCACGGTGATTCCAGTGTTGGTTAAATTAATAATCTCGATCGATTTCGATAAGGAAAGAAAGAAAGACAAAGAAAGAGAAAGGTTTTTGAAGTTTTCGTTTGGTTCGATCGATCGAATCGTCATGCGTCGGACGATCGAAGGATATACAGACTTTATATCGAAGATCCAAGGATTTATCTATTGATCGATCGATGATACGAAAACGTTTTGACGATGAAGTCGAATAATTTAAAGGAAGAGTCCCTTAAGACGATGAAGTTCAAAGAAGTATCATCGTAGTGACGAACCCTTTTCTTTTCTTTTTACTACCTCTCTTTCTTTCTTTCTTTCTTTATTTTTTTTTGTCGAAACTGGAGCCCTCGTCGAATTTTTCTCTCTCCCTTTCTCTCTCCCTCTTTCTTTCTCCTTCTCTCTCTTAAAATAATCCATCGATCATGAAGATCGTTGGATCGATCCTAATCTTTCTCATAAGCGTGAACGCGATCGAACAGGTTCGATACGATTTAAAAAAGAGATATTACAATCGTCCAAGTACGTCATCATCGTCGTCCTGGAGACGTAGTCAATTGGACGTTAGACTCGACGACGAGAGAACGGTTACGACCCAACGATCGATCTATCGCCAGGATAAACTTCATTTACCGACGATATTTTTCGAGGACGATGATAATTTCGGTTTAACGCGTAATGGGAATGTTGAGAAGAATTTTGAGGATAGTGAGAGCAACGATTATCTTATCTCCGATAGAACGACCAATCAACGACGAAAGTTTTCACGTGAGCATCGTGCTATCGGGAATACTATGAAAAATATCGTGACGTTGCCAACATCGGAGAAAGAAAATTATCGTTACGTTTCTAACGTTCGTTATAACGATCGACCTGATAACGAAGGAGAGAACGAAGATCAAGATCAAGACGACGATCACGACGACGATCACGACGATCGTGATGGCGACGATGATTCGAAATATTATTCGTTGACCATTGCCAACGACGAAAGGTTTAATAATCGCGATCAAGAAGACATTTGGAATACTCCGAAAGAAACCGACGTATTTTTCTCCGACGGCGATATCACAGACGTCAAAGAATTTTTGGACGATATTAAAAGAAAAATGAACAACGGGGATTACGATAAATATTTCGGTAGTGGTTACAGACAAGGTAGAAGAAGGAAGTTGACCAGTCAACAGCAAGGTGTCCTATTGGTCGAGACACTCAGAAAGAAAAGAAATCAGAGCGACACCGATGATTATCGGGGACATACCGCTTCGAATCTTCAAAGCGGCATCATGGATATGTTGGGCAGAAGTATGTTTTTTTAAACGAAACAGAACGAAAAGAATTGCAAAGAAAGAAAGAAAGAAAGAAAGAAAGAAAGAAAGAAAAGAAAAGAAAGCAAAAGACAGACAAACAAAAGAAATTGAATCAATTTTATTTTTCTCTCTTTTTTTCTCTTTTTTCTTTTAATTTTCTTTTTTAAAAATAACAATCATTTTAATCATCGGATTGCTTCATATTACTCTGTTTCAAACTGAAAGTTTAACAGGAAACGATTCGAATTTCTATTCGCAAAGATTTCGTAATTATATAGTAGAAATGGAGTAGGGGGTGGGAGGGTGGGGTGTTGAGGTGGATAGAGAGGGGAGAGTCATTAAGACACACCCTAAGAAACAATCGAACAGATCGATAATGTTATTATTGTTCGTGCTTGAACTTTCGCGTTCGGTCACCTTTGAGCTCCAGATTTTCACTTACGAAATTGTACTTCGGAACGAAAGCGTCCAGCGACTTAGCATTTAACGAGTGAAACAGAGCAAAGGGAAATGCGGTCTCTACGAGATGATGAACGAGATGATAACGTTTGGAGAAGTAATTGTCTTTCTTTTTTTGCTTCTTCCTTTTCTTTTTTTTCTTTTTTTTTTTTGGTTTTGTTTTTGTCGAAGCTGGACCTACGTGGATCGATGATTTTCACGGTAATGATAATAATTAGGATCCTGGCAAAAAGAAAAAGAAATATATGTATATATATATTTGTTTGTTTAATTTTCTTTTTTTTTTTTTTTTTTTCGACGAAACTTTATCGAACTCATCGCACGTATTATATTTTCGTTTATGTACGTTTAATCTATGTATGAGAGTACTATTGATAAATAATATTTCTCGGTATATACGCAAATAATATTAACCATGTCTATTTACGAAAAATCTTTTCTTTTGTACCTTTCGTTTCACAGTGATACCACAAACTTGCAAATACAAGGGGACGAAATTCGAGTGTGGATTGAGTATCAGTTGCGTCTTGGCCGGCGGTAGACCGGTCGATTTGTGTTCCGGTGGATTGATTTGGAGTTGTTGCGTCGACGATGACGATATCCCGGAGAAAATACCAAGACCGAGCGTTGGATTGCTTCAGAATGCGAGTGAGTTTATGAAATCACGATGATTTTTACTTCTTCCTATTCTTTCTCTCTTCGTTTTTTCTTCGTTATTTCTTTTTCCTTCTTCTTCCATGTTTGTTTATATTTATTTGAAATTCGATTTCTCTTTGTAACTCTTTGTGACAGACAGACAGACAGACAAACATAGCAAGAGAGAGAGAAAGAGAGAGAGAGAGTGAGAGAGAGAGAGAGAAAACGAAAAAAAAAAAGAAAAAAGAAAGAAAACAAACGACGAAGCTTAAGAGAGCTCTTTTCTCTTCGAGTTAAGTTAAATGAAGTTGAGTTGACTCGGGTTGATTCCAATTGATTGGAATCGAGTCGCTTTGAGTTTAACAAAACGAATCAAGATAATTTAACTAGTAAGTAATAATGATATTTAAAAAAAAAAAAAAAACGAAAAGAACTATAACACGTCACGTGGCCTGTCATTAATAAAGAAAACTTCCGGTAGCCGCGGCAAAGCAGGTAGCCTGATTTCTAGATAGGTAGTTACATCCGAAATTGCACAATCGAATGTAGAGAGCAAACGGTCAGGTGAGACGACACCCAGCGACGATTTCAAAGACCTGAGAGGTGGGAGGAGGTACTATTCCATTCACGGTTAGTTTCTTCAGATAGAGGAGCTTCATTTATTTTTTTTTTTCTATTTTCTTCTTCCTCTCCTTTTCCTTCTCTTTCTTCTTATTCTTATTCTTATTCTTATTCTTATTCTTATTCTGCTTCTCTTTTTTTTTTTGTAAGACGATTAATGTTTGCGAGCGTGAGGATTTAATTGGGGTGTTCTCACCATGACGTTACTTCCTTGTGTTACTCCTTAAGTGAATTTTATTTGTTGATTTTATTGTTCGAATTTATAGTTTCAAATTCAAGGCAAAGTTTATTATTAATTATTAATAACTTTAATAATTATATATATATATATTATATGTGTATATAAAATTATTAAATTACGAAATATAAAAGAAAAATAATAATAATAATAATAATAATAATAATAATAATGATGATGAAATCAATTTACGGTATTTAATATTCGATTTTATACTTTTATCGATACGTTGCTTTTCTTTTTATTAATTAATCATAACTAATTGTGATGTATAAGAAAAAGAAAAATTTTAATTATTAAATATATACATATATATGTATATATATATATATATATATATATATATATATATACAAAAAAGAATGATAATAATAAAACAAATATACAATATTTCATATCGGATTTGACATTTTCATTGATATATACTTTTTTCTTTTCGTTAATAAATTACAATCAACTGTGATATATATATATATATATATGTATATATATAAAACATATATATAAATATAAAACAAAATAGAAAAAGAAAGAGACGACACACAACGTTTATAAAATACGATATTGGAATTAATAATCTAAAAGGGAGGTGTGAGAATAACGTGCCGGTCGAATGTTTGAACTTAGCATTTTCGATAAATCTGGCGCATCAGCAGCCGTACGTTGAGGACAACGTACAGATCTATGGTAGCAGTTTGAGACCTAGCAAACCCACGTACTCGGAAGACGTCCATAGACCAAGTTATTCCTACGTCGTGAACAATCCAAGCAAACCTAGTTGGCAACACCACCAACATCAGTCTCAGCATCACCATCATCAACAACAACAACAACAACAACAACAACCACAACTACAACCACAGCAGCACGATCACGATCGTCCAGGTTACGTGACACGTCCTACAATTTATCGTCCACCAACGGTTCAATTCGATTATCCGCAGGACGAGTACGATTCGTCTTATCATCCTTCTAACACTGGGATCCATGTGCCAATCGACGATGTCACCAACTCGTTGGATTATTCACAATATCGTGGTAAACGAGAATTGTTTCAATCCGGGAGAATCCACCTAAAGAAATGAAAGCACCAATGCAAAAAGATGTTTTTTTTGTAATTTTTGTTTTGTTTATTTATTTATTTATTTATTTATTTTTTTTTGTTTTATCTCTTACTTCTTCCTCCATTTCTATATTCTATTTCTATTTCTACTTGTACCACTGCTGCTGCCGCCACTGCTACTACTGCTGTGTGATCTGTTTCGTCTTCGTTTCTTTTTATTTGTTTTCACTTTTAATCAACTATTTTGCACGAGGCGAGATCAAATAATACGTATTATCATACGTAATATGTATTATTACGAGTTGAATTCAAGAGAATGACCACGAGACTCAAGTGAGATAAAGAAAATGGAATTTGGAGAGAATCGATGAACGATATTCAATACGATCACTCGTTTCAGCACTAACATTTTCTCTTTTTACTTTTTCTTCGTATCTTCGATGTTTCCAATGCATGATAATGCACTTTTAGTGAGACCAACGAATAATGCGATATATATATATATATATATATATATATACACAATATATACAATATATATATTTGTGTTTTCGTATATATATATATATATATGAGATGATTTTTTGCACGCTCTCTTTGGCACGTTATGGCTGCGACTGCACAAAATATTTTCGATCGAATGGAACGAAAAGAGAGAGAGAGAGAGAGAGAGAGAGAGAGAGAGAGAGAGAGAGAGAGAGATTATGAATTTCAATGGAAAATTTTTTTCAGACACGAAGATATCGTTAAGATTTATCGAGTCTTCTTTTTTTTTTGTTCTCTAAAAAAAATATTATTGCATTGTCCGATGAATCAGTTACTTTTTTAATCTTTTTATCTTTTTTTTTTTTTTAGGCTGCGGCGAACTTTATACGAGAAGCAATAGGATCGTTGGCGGGCACAGTTCGAGTTTTGGGAGTCATCCATGGCAGGTTAGAAAAAAATAGAAGACAAAAAAAAAGAAAGAAAGAAAAGAGAAATGATCTATCAAGAAGAAATAAGATCGATATATCGATTGTTATTTAATTGTTGCTTTCTTCTGAATATTCTTTCTTCCTTTTAGGCTGCCATCATAAAGTCGGGATTCCTGACGAAGAAATTATCCTGCGGTGGTGCTCTGTTGAACAACAGATGGGTCGTAACGGCAGCTCACTGTGTTGCAACGTAAATATTTGTTGCTGCAATTTTCGTTCCTTTTCTTTTTTATTTTTTTCTTCTTTCTTTCTTTCTCTCTCTCTCTCTCTCTCCTTCTCTCTTGAGACACATTTTACAGTGACTAATGTGAGCTAATGTCTTTCTTCATTCAGGACACCAAACAACAATTTGAAAGTTCGACTAGGTGAGTGGGACGTGAGAGACGCCTCGGAACGTTTGCTTCACGAAGAATTTAACATCGAAAGGAAGGAGGTACGTTTTATCGATAAATAATGACATTTTGAAAGAGTACACATATACATATACATGCATAATATATATGTATACATATATAATGATATATCAGGTTCATCCACAATATTCACCGACGGATTTCCGTAACGACGTAGCTTTGGTCAAATTGTCGAGGACCGTAGCGTTTAAGCAGCACATCGTACCAGTTTGCCTGCCGGCTAGAAATCTAAAGTTATCAGGTCGAACGGCAACCGTTGCCGGATGGGGAAGAACTCGTCACGGTCAGAGTTCAGCACCTTCGGTCTTGCAAGAGGTCGACGTAGAGGTAAATTATAATCTCGAGATTTATAATAGATCGTTAGTTGCCTAGGTCATTTTTATAATCTTTCATTTTGTTTAAGAAAATTAAGAAAAAAAAAAAAAAAGATCTGTTTTCATCAGATTATTTCACAGTATAATTGAATTAATATCAAATTAAGATTGATTCAGGATATTAAGATAAATTTTTATCTTAGGTGATACCTAACGAAAGATGTCAAAGGTGGTTCAGAGCGGCTGGTAGACGCGAAACCATACACGACGTATTTCTATGCGCTGGTTACAAAGAAGGCGGTAGAGATTCTTGTCAAGTAAGATAATTATTTTCTTTTTTTTTTTTCTTTTCCTCAAATCGTTATTTAATCAGTTATATTTGTATATAATTATTTTAACAGGGTGATTCCGGTGGACCATTGACCATGTCCGTCGAAGGCAGACACGTGTTGATCGGTTTAGTTTCATGGGGTATTGGTTGTGGACGTGAACACTTGCCAGGTGTATATACTAATATTCAGAAGTTCGTGCCGTGGATAGACAAAGTTATGAGTTGAGATTTCATATGAAGACACGTTCTGTTGTTCCTTTTGGAAATAAGAGAGAGAGAGAGAGAGAGAGAGAGAGACAGACAATATGAGAGAGCGAGTGTGTGACAGAGAGAGAGAGAGAGAGAGAGGAGGAAGGGAAAGGAGAAAGCGAGTGAATAAAATACTCGAAAGATCGGTCGTGTAGTGCGTTAACGTTTGTAAAGTTACCAAAGCTACTACCATTAACTTTCGAAAGAGACTTTTGTTGTGTTGAAAATGACGTAAAAAAAAAGAAAAAAGAAATAATAATAATAATAATTACAATGGCGACGTTCTTCTACGTACGCGAAAAGTAATTTTAATTAAAGTTTCGAGTTAAAAAAAGAAATTGTACTCGTAACGTAAAACAAAATACCTATAAAATATTATTTATTATCGTAGGAATATATTTTTCATCGATCTACAGAAATCTATTTTTTTTTATATTGTTATCGACGAGAGGTAAGAGGCGATTGATCCGTGCGTCGATAAAGTAGTTTCCACGGGGACAAAAATTTTATTTATCGACGCGCGGCAGACTGCATTATCGATCAATACTTTTATTATCGACGAGGTACGTTTATCTTTCGAGGATAAAGAAAAGATCGATAAACTTACTCTTAATCGTTCAGATCCTCTTATCGAATTAAAAAATAAAAATAAAAATAAAAATAAAATTAATAACAATAATAATAATTATAATAATCATAATAATAATAATAGTAGTGGTAGTAATAATAATAATAATAATAATAATAATAATAATAATAATAATAATAATAATAATAATATTAATAATACAAAAAATAGTAAAATAAAAAAAAAACAAAACGAACATACATAAAAAAAACAAAAGGAAGAATATTACGAAAAGTATATTAAATCTCTTATCGTACAAATTCCCAGTTTGATCGCAACCTGTGCCATTATGCGAACACCAAGTTCTAAACCCTATCGAGTATTCATATCAATATATTAATTTTTTCCTTTGTTCCGAAAACATTTCGATCATAAAAAATTATCATCCTTCAAAGAGAAAATAAGTAAGTAAACAACACGGAGGAAACGTATTTATGCAGGAATCAAATAACACGGTGGAGGAGTTGGAGAATGCGAGAAAACTGCTTGCAGGTTGCCATAGAAAAAGGAGAGTGGGACAGAGAGAGAAAGAGAAATAGGGACAGAGAAAGAAAGAAAAGGAGAGAGAGAGAGAGAGAGAGAGAAGGAGAGAGAGAGAGAGACAGATAGACATAGACAGAGAAAGAAAGAGAGAGACAAGAGGGGTAGGATAGCGGAGGGTAAGTTGCTAATTAGAGCCAGATTAAACGCTTGTCTGGGGAGCCATTTTCCTCCAGTGGGTTGCAAGGGGTGGTCGAAGAAAAAAGAGGGTTGGAAAGGGATAGGAGAGGGGTAAGAGGAAAAGAGAGAGACAGAGAGAGAGAGAAAGAGAGAGAGACAGAGCTTTGGTAGAAACGAGAACGAACGTGGGGGTAGAAACTGAGTATTCTCTCTCTCTTTCTCTTTCTCTGTCTCTCTCTTTCTGTCTCTCTCTTTCTCTCTTTCGACCGAACGACCGACCGACCGACCGACCGACCGACCGGAGGACGGAGTGGGCTTAATGAAAAGTGTTTGCCCCGTAAAAGTTAAGATTAATTGGCGCTCGGGGGGTGGTTACCGCGGTAATCAGCCTGCGCCAGTGGTTTTCAAACGGACCCCCACCACAAGAGGGGACTTCGAACGAGGTTATCCATTAGTTTGCGTTACGTTTAAGTGTGCGCCGACGTTTTCAAGAGTTACGCTTTCTAGTTTGATTCTTTTCTTTTCGAGAGAGAGAAAGAAAGAGAGAGAGAGAGAGAGAGAGAGAGAGAGAGAGAGAGAGAGAGAGAGAGAGAGAGAGAGAGAGAGAGAGAGAGAGAGAGAGAGAGAGAGAGAGAGAGAGAGAGAGAGAGAGATAAAGGATCATTCTCTTTTTTTTCTCTCTTCTTCTTTTTTCTTTCTTTTCTATTCTTTTAACGGGATAAAAAAATGAACGGGTACTTTAATAAAAATAACAATAAAAATAACAAGGAATACTAACACGAAACAAAAACAGATTTTATATATATATATATATATATATAAAATCTAAGAAGGAAAATAAAAATAATACAAAGATGAAAATCGTAAATGGCCGACACGATTTCTCATGCTATAGAAATGTATAGTTCGACGATAGTTTGCTCTTGGTTGAGCACTGCTGTGGAATGGGAGGTTAATTTGGCGACACCTAGTTTCATTAACAACGCCATTAAAAGTAATGGCCGGTGAGGGGGCGAGGTGGCGGCAGAGATGGCGGCGGAGGAGCTTCGTAGAAGCGAGGCAGATTCTAATTACGGAAGAGGGCTTCGGATAGGGAGAAAGAGAGAGAAATAGAGAGAGATAGAGAGATAGAAAGAGAGAGAGAGAGAGAGAGAGAGAGAGAGAGAGAGAGAGAGAGAGAGAGAGAGAGAGAGAGATAGAGCTTGCGCGCGAGGGTTGTACTAGACAAGGGGTGGTGGAAAGCATTGAGCCGGTGGAAAGACGACGCCATGATATCCGTTAAACGGCATAATTGCACCCTAGACGTGAAATTCGACTAATTGTTTTCGTACGTTATTTTGTTGTGGAAAAATTCACCTTCCCATTTCTATCTATCTATGTATCTATTTCACACAGACGTACGTATAAACGTACGTGAATATAAGTATAGAAAAAAATGCATATGTGTGTGCATGTGTGTGTGTGTGTGTGTATGTGTGTGTGTATATTTAGTTTGAAAAAACTAGGACACCGTTGGAACTTTCTCCTTAATCTTCGAAAGGGTTGTAATGGTAGATTTCTTTCTCGTTCTCGTTTCCATTTATCGCTTTAATAAAAGGAACGTTCCTGATATTTGAGCAAGACGTGGCAATAAATAGCTGATTACACGATTAAATGTCATCGGTGTAATTGAGTGCAACGCAAATATCCTCGCGCATCGCGATATAATATATATATATATATATATATATATATATATATATATATTTATATATAGCATTATATACCGATTTCAGATATCTTTTCCCGCGCAAGTTCTTCAATTCTGCTAACAAATACCTTATCACTAGAGACTCAATGTCTTCTTTCCATCTTCAGTGAGTAAACCTTTTTCAACGAAAGAGATCACCTTCGAACGTAATTCACGTTATATTACGTGAGTCACATAGAAAGAGATAGAGAGAGAGAGAGAAAGCATGAGTCATATCATACGAAGACGACGATATAAAGAGGAATTTAAGAAATTTATGAGAATATCGCGATATATCTGTCGATTGAAATTTACCGACCAATCGTGAAAGAGTATCGTTTCTAATTCTTTAATAAGTCTACTTTCACGAATCTTTTTCTTTTGCAGTTTTGTTATTTATTAATTTGATATTATTAAGTGGATAATATCGTACAAACGTATACAAACATACATATTATATATATATATGATTGACGACGTTGACCGGATAAATGATAAAACCCAATTAATGTCTTTTACATATACGAATTTCTGATAAAAGTTAACACGACACCAATTAAGATTTATCTCTTGGCGATACCTAATCGAGCATTTATCGAACGATCTTATCCCAGGAATTAAGAGAACGGCTTCGCTTCATTCGGCTCGGCTGGGTTCGGCTTGAAATAACCATCATCAAATCGTTAATTACCATCGTATAACGATAAGTTATAATAACGATAAGTAATTCTTTTCTTCGTAAAGTATATACACGCGTATTTAACACGGCTAAGTGTTACGTCCAAAATTTATTTTTTATTATTTGTATTTTTATTTTTATTTTTATTTTTATTTCCTCTTTGATTATTATTATTATTATCGGAATGGAAACGAGATATATATTTAGATGTTTCAATTATTAACGTTATCGCGATCGTTGGTAGAAATCATGTATCATTGTTGTTGTTATTGTTGTTGTTGTTGTTCGGACTTTGTCTCTCGTCAGTAGCAATTATCGTAATATCTCTTAAATTGATTCTCTTTTAATTTCATTCCTTCGATCGAAAAAATTTTCTTTCCCTTTTGCTTTTATCAAACGAAAGGGAAAACGTCTTAGAAACGAAGAAGATACGGACACGGTTGGTGGATCGTAGAGAATAAAATAAAATAAAATAAAATAAAATAAAAGAAAATAAAAAAAGAAAAAAGAAAAGAAAAAGAAAATGAAAAAAAGGAAGAAGAGAAGAAAAAAAGAAGTTTGGCTTATCGTGACAGAGCATAATCGGTGGTTAAAAATCTTTCAATGTTTACTCGGCTGGCTGCTAAGGGTGACGAAGGAGAAGCTGTCTCTACGTTTCATGGTTATACATGTATGTATGTGTCTGTCCCCCTGTCTACGTATGTATCTATGTATACGTTTATTCGTGTGCATGGGCGATCTACAATACGATATACATGTGTTTACTACCTGCGTGGACCCTGATACGTGTATACATTGGCGTAGGAATTGGAACGAAGAAGAGAGAAATTAAAGGAAATCTCTTTGATTTTCTCTGGATATTAAAAAAAAAAAAAAAAAAAAAAAAAAGAAAAAGAAAAATAATATTATAAACATAATTACAATTTATCGTCGAATACACGATGGAATATTTGATTTAACCTGATATAAAAAGAAAAGGATTGGCGATGGAATTAATACAAAGAAAAACAAAAAAAAAAATAGAAAGAGAGAGAGGAAAAGAAAAAGAAAAAAAAAAAGATGAAAAATAAAACGAAACAAAATAAAAAGGATATTACGATTGAAGTGCGTCGATCTCTTAGAATAAATCATCTTTAATTTTTTTCACTAGTATTCCCCGTAGAGATTTCTAACGAGGGACAAACGATAAAAGCACAACCACGGGTTATTACATTTATTTGATTAAGTGGTTAATCGTTTAATTACTCTAAGTCGACGACAGTGTATATATCCTACGCGTCGCGGTGGTACATACTTACTCCCTCAAGAGACACGTATCGAGCCAAAGTAGAAGACAGCGAGGAGTATTCCGTGAGTGTGCTGGACGTGCTTCGTCCCTTAAGCAAACATTCTTTTCCTCTCTCTTATTTGGTTACATACGAGCGAACGAGGAGAGGGCCATTTAAGTACTTACTTACTTACCTTCGAAACGTACCGCATTAAAGGTACCACGAATTGGACGACATTGGTGATCCATCATTTTCGACCAAACGAAGAAAAGATTGGTGGAAGAGGTGTCTCGAGTGGCCTAAACGAAAATCATTTCTTTTTTCACGGTTTTTTCTCTCTTTTTTATTTTTTATTTTATTTTATTCTCTCTTTCTCTCTCTTTGATATATATATATATGTATATATATATATATATATATATATATATATATATATTATCTTACTTATTACATGACGATTTAACGCACACTATATTATATTTTTGAGTTCTTCTTTTTCTTATTCTTTTTTTATCTTCTTTTTTTTGTTTGTTAATATCAACGATATTACGTAATGAATTTTTGTAACGTTATTATTATAATTAATAGTAATATCGACGAACATATCGATGATCTTTTAATTCGAATGAAAAATAAGAAGAAAAAGAAAAGAAGAAAGGAGAAACTTTTAGCATAATTTATTTATTCCTGTAAGGGTTACGAGATTAGGAACAAACTTAGTAATACGCGTTTGAACATGTAACAGTTTGTCTTTTCCGATAACCAAATGCATCAGGGTGATAGGAAAAAGTGTACAGAAACTGATAACAGTTCCGGATTACTATGAAACTGGACGTTATAGCTATTACGCAACTATTAGGTTCACGATAACGTGAAGCCTCTACGATCCCTATCTATCTTCATCGTTGATTCGTCGTTACGTATTTATTGGAGAAATGTGTTCCACATAAATTTTTTTCTTTTTTTCTTTTTTCCCCAGAGATTCCTCGATGATTCCGAGAAAAAAAAAAAATCATTTAAAAAAAGAAAAGGGCGAAGAAAGAGAAAATAATAAAAATAATTCTTCACGAGACAATTTCTTTTAAACAATTTCACAAATCATTTTTTCAAAAGAAATTGAAAATGATTCGGTTTAAGAGATCGACGCGCACGAGACAATTTTTCAAAGATAATTTCATTATGGCGCATTCCACCATAAAACAATATAATTAAGTACTCGCTTTTATTTCATTTTTATTTTTTTATTTTTTTTTTATTTTTTTTTCATTACTTATATCAGTGACATATTTACCGCGACGAGTCGATGGAGTCCACGGTCCTGGGGATCTTACACGCTGATATAAAATAAAAAGAAACAAAAATTTTATATTGTACAATAAATTTAATTCAATATATCTGCTCAACGATATACCGTTTTTATTTTTATATCTATATTTTTACATTCTATACTATAATCGAATTTGGTCGGTAGATATATATCTCGACTTCGTCGTTCGCACGAACAATTTAAACGAGAAAATATATATGCATTATATATTGTACAGAGAATTGATTTATAGAATTGATTTATTTTAATGGGCGGGGGGGGGGGGTTGGTGGAGGGGAGGAGAGAGAAGGAGAGATAGCAAGAGAGGGGACCCAAAAATTTATAACGCCTCAGGCCCTTTGAAGTTTCAATCCGCCACTGGTACGTGTATATATATATAAAAGTTTGATCTTTCTCAATAAGAATAATCGTTAAAAATAATAATTGTCCAGTAATACGGAGAGATAAAATTTGCCGATAGATACACGATGGCATTTGCAAATGGGTTGGCCGTTATCAAGAAAGATAATCTTATCTTCGGATTAGCGCAAAATCGTATTATTATTTTCGAAGACGAATTATTATTATTATTATTATTATCATTATTATTATTATTATTATTATTACTATTATTATTATTATGTTATTATCATTATACACCTAATTGATTTCTTTCTATAAGAAAGAAAGAAAAGAAAAGAAAAGAAAAGAAAAGAAAAGAAAATAGAATAAAAATATACGTATACGTAAATACATATCCGCGTATATTATCTATGTATAAGTATATTAATCTCGATCGTCATTACTACGTTTCGTCTTAAACGAAAAACTTATATACCTATATATAAAAAGAAAAAAAGAAAAGAGAAAAAAGAAAACAACACAAAAAATTGGTCGATCAAATTTACGAGACACGTCGGACGTAATCTCCGAATGGAGAATTCTACCCATTTTGCTCGAGCATGAGAATAGAAATAATCCAATGAATTATACTTACATTGTGCTCCGAAAGAAGAAACGATATTGTAGAGAGAGAGAGAGAGAGAGAGAGAGAGTAAAAGTGGAATGAGACAAAATATGAAGATAGAGAGCAAGAGAGAAAGAGATAGATAGGTAGATAGATAGATAGATAGATAGATAGATATACATATACATACATACATTATATATATATATATATATATATATATATATATATAGAGAGAGAGAGAGAGAGAGAGAAGGGATGAAAATTGATCGGGTAGATTGTCGACTAGCTATATTAATGTCTAGCTAATGTCGATTATAATCCGGGGTATCTCGATCGAGAGGAGAAGTAGAGACGAAGAAATAGGAGAAGGAGTGAGAAAGAGAAGGAGAAGGAGAAGGAGAAGGAGAAAAGATATCGTCGAAGCCGTGAGAGCTGGTTTGGTACGGTAGAGAAACACAGTTCTCTCTCTCTCTCCTCTCTCTATGCTGCTCCCACTTCAGTACCACCTTCTTCATAGGGTTCAAAATTCACTCGGGTTTTCCGTCTTGTCACGTGGCCCTGAGGACTCCCCACGTACCCTATTTCTCGAAGGATTGTGAAACGAGCTGGTGATTGGTCGAATCTCTTCTTGGCTGTCGAGGGTAGACACCGAACTCGCCTCTCTCTCTCTTTCTCTTTCTCTCTGTCTATCTCTCTCTTACTCGGTAACAGAGTAAGCTAGATCCTCTCTCGTAGTCGAGTGAAACGCGTCCGTATCAGGAGTATCAGAGGGGATCCCGTAGGCGTGGCAGGATTACGACGTTCCCAGCGAGAGGCGTGGCAGGAGAGTGAGTGAGAGAGCGAGCGAGTGAGCGAGTGAGAGAGAGAGAGAGCGATAGAGAGAGGGGAGTAGAAAAGTAGGGGAAGGCTTTTTCGGCGGACACGCGGTCAGCCACGATGTCACTTTGCAACGCGACGCCAAGCTAATAGCTTCTGTTCCTTCCACCTTTCGTTTCGAGTAGGAAGGATTTATCCTCCGTTGTGTTTTCGGGTCATGGTACGAGTCGTGAGATGGAAGGACTTTGGTAGACGATCGAATCAGTGTATTTTCGTCTAATAGATTTCTCCTTGGGTCTTATTTGTTTTCCCAAATTTTTTTCTTCCCCCTCTCCCCTTTTTCTTTTTCCTTCTTTTCCTTTTTCGACGAATTAATTGATAGTAATCTTATTAGTGTGCGGATTAAGATTAAATAGAGATAGATTTAGAGAAGGATTAAGAGAGAGAGAGAGAAAGAGAGAGAGAAAGACAGACAGAGAGAAAGAGAGAGAGAGAGAGAATGCGTTAAAATTTTGTCAAGTAAAGAATATGGCAGCGATGCATTACAACGCTCAAGTCGTGTCCGAGGATTTGCATCAACATCCGAGACATCTTTACGGAATACAACAGAGACTTCAAGATCCAGGATCTTCTCCGAGATCGGAAGAAGCGAGATCCCCGATCGAATCTAGAGTAAGATCGCCCGAGGAGATTCGTTTCGTTAATACGAGATCACCGGATATAGAGGATAGAACGCAAACAGTTAGATATCAAGAGGAATTATGTGGGAAACGATACACGAAGGAACATCCCAGTCAGAATTTCTTTCAGGGAGAAGAGGGTAATAACGTTACGCCGAGGAAGTGTTTCGCAGATGACATGGTCAACGTCGTTACGGTTAACAATCGTTGTAGAGAATCGGGAACGTCGCCCGGTAGGACTACGTCGCCCCAAGGATATACATTGAACTCACCGGGACAACAAAATAATTCTGGTAAAACGTCATTCTGCATCGACGCGTTGCTTGGCCG
>NC_057686.1:760573-784524 GCF_014466175.1 Vespula pensylvanica
GAAAATTAACGGGGTTGTATCAGAACATGAAATTTTCGTAGAAAAATATTGAAATTTTCATTATTTCAAATATTAATGATCGAGTACGGTATAGTGAAGCAATATTTTCTATCGAAAATTATTCTATAGTAATTATCAGATTACCTCAGTTGAGGGAAATACTGGATTATTGGTGAATCATTTAGATTACTGGATCGTTAATGAATCATTTATTAAAGATTGCTGATAATAATTATTTCACAGTAATTAAAATTACTATATTACTATAGTTACTAATAAAAAGTTGTCTTCTTTTTTTGTTCTTCTTTTTTTATCGAGAAGACGAAACGATATCCAATGAGTGAAGTGGCTGCCGAAATTTTTTTTTTTCCTTTTTTTTTTTTTTGAATAATAATAATGTTCTATGTGACAACTTACTTTTAGATGATACAGTAGATATACTTTATAAAAAATTTGCTACATTAATTATTTCTAAACGATTAGAATTAACGAGCAGACGTTGACTATAGTAATGATGTTCGAATATGAGCGATTGATTTGAAAAAAAAAAAGGAAGAAAAAATAAAAAAAGAAAAATGATAGGAGAAAAGAACAATATATTTCATTATGAAAAAATTTGTCGACTTAATATCTATTTATTGGCAAAGCGAATAATTTCTAACAGCTTATAAAACGTTATCGTTGTCCATCGACAATGTCAATCGACTCATCGACGTGAACGAGACGATATATTATATTAGCACTCGAACGGCTATTACAAGCTATTAATTCGAAAGTGAGACAACGTCGAAAGACAGATTGCTCGTAGGACAGACTATAGATAGTAGGTGTTTACACGTCTAATGCATCGCATCGACCAGCTAGGCTGTGTTGCCTGGCTACTCGAATTTTATTAGCACGATAAGGATCTCTCTCTCTCTCTCTCTCTCTTTCTGTCTTTCTCTTTCTCTGTAATAACTTAGTTAACTGTATACATATGTGTATACGTATATACGTACGTATACACATAGATTACATACATGTTCCAAACATAATTTGCCCGAGGATCGAGAAATCAGAAAATAAAGAGAAACATTCTTTTTATAAAGCACTTTAACGAGCACGAGATGATATTGGAATTTTAGAAGAGGACTGTTCTACTTTCGATGACGATAAGAAAACTCTTTCGACGACGAAATTAATGTATCGACAAACAATGAGACAACAGGTCTCTTCCGATTAGTCTTTACTTTTCCTATCTCGAAATCCGTACACTTTGTACGACGTTAGATATCGCGTATCATCTAACCTTTTCATTATTACGTAGGATACTATCAGAAGGAGAGAGAGAGAGAGAGAGAGAGAGAGAGAGAGAGGGAGTACGAAGGAAAAAATCGATGGAATGAATTTTGGAAAAGATCAAAAAAAAAAAGAATAAATGAATAAAATGAGTATAAAATCGGTAAGGAGAATGGTAAATCGTAGAAGAAGAGAGATAATACGACGAATTAAAAAAGAGAGAGAGAGAGAGACAGAGAGAGAGAGAGAGAGAGAGAGACTGCTGGTTACCACGGTAAATTTCAAGCTTGGAAAAAAGAGCCGTGGCCGCGTTGTCAGGCCAATCAGTCGAGGGCTTTTATCGAACAAATTGGTCAGTGAACGTATAGAGAGTTCCATATATATATATCTACCTATATATATATATATATATATATGTACACGCATACACACACACACCTATAGGGGTAGTGAGGTGGAGAGAGACAGAGAGAGAAAGAGAGACTGAGGTGGTGGGGTATTTCCTGTCAGATGATCCTGATTGGTAGTTGCCGAGCAATCCACCGTTCGACAAAAAAGGCGAAAAACCGGTGGCGTAAAACGAGCAACGAGCGCAAAAAGCACACTCGCGGAATAAAATAAAAGGTGCGTCGATAAGCCAAGCCCACCGGTGGTGGCAACCACCACTACCACCAGTACCACCACCACCATCACCATCACCACCACCACCACCACCACCACTACCACTACCACTACCACTACCGTTACCGTCACCATGACCAACACTGTCAACGATGACGACGACGACGTCAACGACGACGACGACGACGACGACGATGAACAACGACAACAACGACAACGACAACGACAACGATGACTATACCACCCCTTGATATATCCCCCAACCCAACCAACCAACCAACCGGTCGACCACCCACTCATCCACCCACTCTCTCCATCCTTCTCCCCCACCCCCTCAGTCTTTTCGTCCAACGTTGACACGAACGCGACTTGTTAAAAATTGCCATACACCACTACGAAGCCACCGATATCGTATCGACGACGACTCGTTTTTTTAAATAAAACCCGTTCGAATGGACGAACGAACGAAGAGAGAAGGGAAGGGGTCTGGATGGGATCGAGGACCGAGGACGTTGAGGGGTTATAGGGAAGGGGTCATGAGAGAAACAGAGATACACGGAGAGAGAGGAACAGAGAGAGAAAGAGAGCTTTTATTTGCGGAATATTTGTCGCGCGTTATGCGTCGTGGCCAATGATACGACAACACCATGTTTCATCCATCCGGGCACCTATCGAAATTTAACTAGCGTTCGTAACGACGCCAGATAGATTCGATAGCATGGAACGACGACTCAACGACGAATCAATCATTTATCTTTGTTTTTTTCATTTTTTTTCTGTTATATATGTATATTTTTTTTTCGCTCCTCATTTTTTCGTTTCGGTTTTTTTTCTTCTCTCTCTTTTTCGTTTTTTGTTCTTTTGCTCTCTCTCTCTCTCTCTCTCTCTCTCTCTTTTTCTTTTTCTTTTTCTTTTTTCTTTTTTCTTTCGGTTTTTGTTTATTTGTTTTTTTGTTTTTTTTTTTTTTTTTTTTTTTTTTTTCTTTAGGTACAAGGAAGGATTTTTTTTTTCTAATTACAACTACATTTCCATCAGTGCGAAATATGAGATGTAGGGGAGAGGGAGAGGTGTTCGATAATCGTTAGAAATTCGAAAGAGAGATAGATATTACTCGTTTCGGTTAAGAAGGATTAAAACGATCGTTTCGAAAAATCGATAAAGTATTTCAGTTCATTAGCGAGAATAGGATTATATCAATATGCGAGGGGGGAAAAAAATGATTAGAGGAAAACGAATGAACGAATGAACGAACGAACGAACGAACGAACGAATGAACGAAAATAGGAAGGGGCTATGGTCGAACACGTTAAAATGTGCCTGCGGTATGAATATATTTCGGAAATGATCTGTGTGACTGAGGATTAATAGACGTATAAAATACATTTTGCGCAGATGCGCTTTAATTAAGCTAATATTTCAATGCTTTTACCTGACCGTATAGAAACATTCTCGTTGCATTTGTTTTCTATAAACAATGTATATATATGCACACGTAGTATATATAATGCATTTAAAATGTATATATATATATATATATATGTATGTGTGTGTGTATATGAATGTTTAAAAGCGAGACGACATTTATTGCTCGTTAACGTTTCCGCATCTTTCCAAGCTGAAAGATTTTGATCTTTTGCAAATTTTCATTATTTAATTTGTCCAAAAGAGAGAGAGAGAGAGAGAGAGAGAGAGAGAGAGAGAGAGAAGAAGAAAATATTTTTTTAAAACTTTTTTCTCTTTTTTAAGAAATTTTTTTCTTCTTTCCATTTATTGGAGACTCTGACACAGTGTTTCTCAAAGTTTCGCAAGCGTTGTCCTTTGAGGAATTATTAATACAAAATTTAACACATATATACATGCTTATATATATATTTATATATGTGTGTGTGTGTGTGTATATATTTATGTTTTATTTTATTCCCATTGTTACATTATAATTATAATGTTATTCATTTATTTGTATATGAGAGATACGTCAGTTATATACACATCTTCAAGTAGTAAATGAAGCTTAAAAGTTTGAGAAACACTGCTGAAGCATATCCGATGATTCTCTACGAGTTAGTCGGAGTCGATAGAGAGAAAGAGAGAGAGAGAGAGAGAGAGAGAGAGAGAGAGAGAGAGAGAGAGAGAGAGAGAGAGAGAGAGAGAGAGAGAGAGAGAAAATGTAAATGTAAATCGAGTTAGGAATTCCTCTTTAATGGGGGTGACGTTAGAAGAGATATTTTTTCAACGTAATAGCGCAGGACCCCCTTTCAGAAGAAAGCCGGTACAAACGAAATTAAGGGACGAAAATTATTTGCTAAAGGCAATGGAAGGAAGACTTGGTAATATCTTTAACCAACGTCAAGTTGCTCGATATATATATATATATGTATATGTGTATGTATGTGTATGTATGTATATATATAATATATATATATATATATCGAAAATGAAAAAGAAAAAATAATCGGAAATATAAAACTTTTACCTTCTTTTTCTATCCCTTAAAAATGGCGAATGTATAAAAAAGAAAAAAAAAAGAAAAAAGAAAATATTTGACGGTACAATCGACGTATATTAAAATAAAAAAAATTTTTTCGAAGAAGTTTCCTTAAGTTCGAATTTTCTTTCTTCAATAATTCTACTCGATTCGTTCTTTTCTTCATTTTTGCTTTCTAACGACGTTAGAAATTAAGTTAGAAATGAAGAAAATATTCGACTTAACCGAACGGAATTAATCGAACTATAAACCACATCATTAAAGTAATTCCTTTCGTTTCAATCCGACCAATCGATTTTAAAAATTAATCGTCGATATTAATCGTCAAAAAAAAAAAAAATAAGAAACAGACGAAGAAAAAAAATAAAAATTAAATAAATAAAAAGAAAAAATATATATATATATATATACACATATATATTCGAGCGAATCGAATTGAAGAAGGATCTGGAAAGGAATAAAAATGATTGAAAGGAACCGCAATTAAGGTGAATTCGTTTTCTTATGGGACAGTTCGGTCCCTGTCGATCGTCGATTTGGTAAATTGATTCGACGAACCATGAAGAAAGAGAACGTAGTATACGAGACATAAAGAGAAAAGAGAAAAGAGAAAAGAGAGAGAGAGAGAGAGAGAAAAGAGAGAAAAGAGAGAAAAGAGAGAAAAGAGAGAAAAGAGAGAAAAAAGAGAGAAAGAGAGAGATGGTTGGTCCATCTAAAGAATCCCTTGACTCTTTTCTTCTTTTTTTGTCGGTTTCATGGAGGCTCGCTCGCCCATACTACGAACGGGGAGAAACAATGGCGAAGAGATGGCGGAAGCTCTGCCAACAAAAGGGGGATGATACTCGAGAGACAAAGCTCGCGAGGGGTTGGTGGATGATTTAATTAGTTAATTGTGCGTCATTCATCCGTCTATTCATCCCCTTTCGCCCTTCTCCTGTGCACCATCGTCACCACCATCGCCATACCGTTACCATGGTAACTCCGCGTCGACTTATACTCCGTTTAAACGAGCTATTTCGTGACAAAGATACTTTCACGTGTTATCTCTCATCTTTATCTTTATCTTTATCTTTATCTTTTTCTCTCTCTCTCTCTCTTTTCTCTCTCTCTCTCTTTCTGTTGGTCTCTTAGGAAAATTAGTTTCTAAGAGTAAGCTGAACATTTTCTTCAAAGTCTTATTCGTGTAATTATTAATTACGTGCTATTTTTATGCAAACATATCTTTTAATATCTATCACCCAGATAGTTGGAAAATTTTCTTCAGTCTTTTATATTTATATGTAAGTGTGTGTGTGTGTGTGTGTGTGTGTGTGTGTGTGTGTGTGTGATAATTATTAACATCATATATTTTTATTCTTATAATATTATTTTTTAAAATAATAATTTTTAATCTACGATCTATGTAACATCGTACAATACATGTAGATAAAATTACAATATTAAATAACTAAAAGATTCATTGTACTTACCTGATTCATATAAAAATATATCTACGAATATATCGCTTCTAACTGTCGAACTAATTAAGTCCGATGAATTATCGATAATATTTAATCGATAATCTCATACAATCAAATTTTTCACGTTCTTTCACTTTCTTCGGCTAGGTATGTATATACGTATATATGCACGTATGCATGTATATATATATATATATATATATATATATATATATATATCTTTCGTGCGACATATGGTGTACCGATTGTGGCGGATTACTCCTATTTGTCTAGGATTTCGAGTATTCCTATTAATTCGAGCCGCGGTTCGGTGTACCGACCGTAGTTCTCCGGTCTACGACGACGATAGCCAACCAATCGCTTTTACGATCGGTTATAAAAAAAAAGGAAGAAAGAAAAAAAACAGAAAAGCAAAAAATATATAGCTACATTATGATCGACAAAATTATATTGAACTTGTACTTAGTTATCTGGATCGTTAGTAATAAAATTATTCTTTGATCAAAAACGAAAATAAAAATTTAAAGCTGTGATCCTTGACTCCTTTTCTCTCTCTCTCTCTCTCTCTCTCTCTCTACATATATATATAAATATATATATATATAGATATGTATATATAAAAGAAGATAGGAGAAGGGATGAAAAAAACCTCCCTTCCTAAAAACGATTGGATTCACAGATTTCGAGAACGGCCGACGGGAAAGCTAGGAAATATTTTATGGTACGTGAATGTAACGCGGCAAGCAATCGGATTATTTCGGCTGTCGAAACTTTTTAACCTAAAACCCATCAGCGGAGTTTCGAATAAACCAAATCACAAATCAGAGCTTCTCATTCCCGAGAAGAGAATGGTGGAGGATGAGGAGCAAGAGATGGAAGAGGAAGAGGTGGAGGAGGAGAATGAAGAGGATGAAGAGGAGGAGAGGTTTCGACTCATTCGATGGCAAACTTTCAACGCCTGGACCATTCACAGTTCGATGTTATCCCGGATCGACCGAAATTAAAGCTTCTATCGATGGGCTAAAAGCGGTGGCTAGCGTCACCAGGTTGGAGAGGGTGGTAGGAGGAAGAGAATGAGGAGGATAGAGTAGGGTAAAGCGAGAGAGAGAGAGAGAGAGAGAGAGAGAAAGAGGAGAGGGGAACAGGAAACGGAGAAGGGAGAATCGGCAAATTCGCTGGTCCACGAGTGCACGTACGGAACGTATAGTTGACTATATACATATATATATATATATGTATGTATATATATATATATATATATCTCTATCTATCTATGTATATATGTAGATATATATCGGAAGCAGTAGCATCAGTCTACCTGCCTATAGGCGTATAGGTGGTAATGGTGTTTCTGAATTAGCTGCCAGCTAGTTTGGCCGTCCGCAAGCAAACAGATCTTGGTTAGCCGATGTGTAACATCCCGCGTTCGCTCAAACGCGCTATCGTCTATCTATATGCTCGCTCTACCAAACATATACCTACCGATGTAGTTACTACATTCTCGGATAGTAAGAGTACTCGTGAAAATATTTTACTATTAAATGCATACATTCATACATTCATGCATACATACATACATACATACATACATACATACATACATGTATGCATCTCGTATATCACGTATCAAGAAAAAAGCAAACGAAAAAGAACAGACAACGTTGAGATTATTACATCGACCGAGGATTCTATACGAGGATAAAAAGGATCGATACTGATCGGTCTGTCATAAGGACGATATGAAAAGAAGCAAAAAAAAAAAAAAAAGAAAAAAAATAAATAGAAGAAGAAAAAGGAGTGGGAGAAAGATAAAGAGGTTCGAAGAAAAGTAGCTTGAAACATCGATGGGTTAGGACGTGCGGAAGGTGAAGAGGTAGCAGAGGGTAGATCGAGAGAAATAGGAAAGAAGAGGAATAAGACAAAGAAGAAGAAGAAGAAGAAGAAGAAGAAGAAGAAAGGCCCGCTGCCATTTGGTGGTACACACGGCAAGAATAAGAAGTAACATAGCGGATGTTTATGGCGTGATTTGTGGCAGACTTGCGAGCCCCGGAGTTTGGGATTAAATTCAGCCATTTCGGGGTAAGGAAAATAGCCTGATAAAAGTTGGCCAACTTTTATCCCTTCCCTACTTTCCCTCTCTCTCTCTCTCTCTCTGTCTGTCTGTCTGTCTATCTGTCTCACCCTCAGTCTCACTCTTTCTCTCTCTCGGTCTCACTATTTCTCTCTCTTTCGTCTATCAGAATGGGTAAGAAAAAAAGAAAGATAGAAAGAAGGAAAGAAGGAAGGAAGAAACGAAGGATGGTGGCGTCTCTTTGTAGGAATAAGAGAAAAGGAGGGAAGAGAAGAAAAGAGAAGAGAAGAGAGGACTAGAGAGGAATGAACGAGAGTAGGAAGAGGTGGAGATATCGTGGAGCGTTGCTCCGCTCGGCTAGATTCGTTTAGTTCGTATCTGAGGGGCAGATAATTCGGGGGCGGGACATGCTAGGGGCTAGGGGATCGCAGGCGGAGCTTCTGGCACCACAGACGCGCGTTGGAAGCTATAGGAGGGCGTAAGAGAGAGACGGACGTCTCGTAGATCGGAAGGGGTGAGAATAGAAAGAGAGAGAGAGAGAGAGAGAGAGAGAGATGGTATGGGTGGGGGTGTGCGAGGAGGGATGAACGCGCACACGGACGCAAACCAAGTCGTTAGCAACCCCTTCGCTTTTCCTGCCTGCGGAAGCCGACTCGCTGCTACTCGGTTAGAGGTATACACGCCGATTTAGGACGGTAATTCCAATTTGCAATTCGCTATTGGGTAATTGCTGTCCATTAGAGGGTGGCCATTTTCGGTTCCGACGTGGATACCCTAGCTTGCAGACTACCTACCACCTATATCTTTCTCTATCTCTGTCTCTATCTCTTTCTCTTTCTCTTTCTCTTACTCTATCTATCCCGTTTGTATCTCCCGTTGGAAGAAAGAATTGTAAAGAACAAAGGAAATCCCGTTAATGCGTGAATTTCCGATCTGTCGATCGACTCGATATCATCGTTATTTATGATAATGTTATCTATAAATTTAAAGATGGAAGGCTTCGTTCACTTGCTTTTTTTCTTTTTCTTTTTCTCTTTTTTCTTTTTCTTTTGATAATCTTTTTCTCTTTTCCCTTTTGTTTCCCCTTTTTCTCTCATCGAAAGATAGGATGAAAAGAAATGAGGAATAAAAAGGAAAGTGTGGCTCTAGTCGTCGGCAACGGAATCGGAGTAATTAGCTTTAATTAAGCGAACCCTTCGGGCAGGAGTTAACGAGGGTAGTTACTCGTTAGTCCGAGAGATACCCGGTGCGATTCCTCGTTCCTTTGTAATAAAAAGAGAGAGAGAGAGAGAGAGAGAGAGAGAGAGAGAGAGAGAGAGAGAGAAATAGAGAGATAGGCAGCCAGACAGATAGACAGACAGACAGACAGACAGACAGACAGACAGACAGAGAGACGGAGAATTTGTCGTTCGCAAAAAAGGTTTCGCGTCACATTGGAACAATTAACTTTCCCTATCCTCTCTCCCACCCCCTTTCTCTCTCTCTCTCTCTCTCTCTCTCTCTCTGTACATGTTCATCTTAAAGTTCATTAGATTCAATCGTAGACGGAGAATTACATCATTTTTTCTTCTTCTTTACTCTTTCGAGGAACAGCAAGAGAAAGAAAAAAGACAAATAAAGAGAAAAAAGAAAAAATGAAGAAGAAAAAGGAAAAGAGAGGGGAAAAAGAAGAAGAAAGAAACTCTATGAAAGAACGATATTACATTCATACGTTATTTCTTTTTTTCTTTTTGTTCCTTCGACGAGGGGTTGCAATTTTGTCGAAGGGTAAAGATATACACCTATCTATACGGATAGGAGAGAAAAGGTATATAACAGAGGGTGGTCGCTTTAAGTAGAGATAATAGCCGGTGTTTACCGCCGTGATGATCGCGCACGATTTTAGGGGGTGCCAAACGGCGGCGGCGACGCCGTCGATGTCAGAGAAGCGGTATGAAGCGGCATGAAGCGGCTAATGGATGCCCAAATAAATTAAATTATCATGATAAAGGTTACGTCGAAACGAACGTGGTCGTCACCTTGTATGCGTGCGTGTAAGTGTCTCTCTCACTCACTCTCTCTCTCTCTGTACGTGTGTGTTAAGTGCGTGTGAGCGTACCGAACACTGCACATCGACAGTGTACATCTCGGGGTTCTAGATATAAGAGCGTCAATGGTGATTGTCCACTCGATAAAAGCCACCCTCCTTGTTTACCAACATCTGTCACGGTTTTGCTCACCATTCTACATCTCCCCACTCTTCCTCCCCCCTCCCTCCTCCATCTTTATTCCTTCTCTCTATTCCTTTCGTAACTTTTTATTTCTCTCAGAACTCCAGGCCCAACTCCTCGAAATCTAAGTAAGTACTCACTTACCTTCCTTCACGTAAGTAAAGGATCCGAAAAAGGTGTCCCTCTCTCGCTCATTGGTCCTTTCCTTAATATCTACAATACTACGATTGGTCCAACACGATCTTTAACTCGTTTTACTCGTTCCACTTTACTCGAGATTATTTATTTTACCTCCGGCTGTTTGTAGTTAGTTAGCGTCATAGTTAACGCTTACCACCCCAAGAACGTGACCGGACCTTATGTCACTTGGTTTTCGACCCTCTTTCGGAATAGGGATTCTCTATTTCTATCTTTCTCTCTTTCTCTTTCTCTTTCTCTCTTTCTCTTTCTCTCTTTCTCTCTCTCTTTCGATCTCGAGCTTGGTTTTTCTCTTGATCTCTTTCTCACACTCTCTATTATAGATTCATATTTATGAATATTATTATTCGCCTTTAAGGGATCATCTTTTAGCACTACTTTTTATTTAGGATTATTATTATTTTCAAATTACGATCGTATTTTTATTTTTATTTAGGATTCTATTATTTTTTTAAGACTTTATTTTTTAAGAGTCTGTAATTTTTTTTTTTTTCTTTCTTTCCCCTCTTGACGCAATAATTTTCCTTTTTTTCTTTTTTTTTTTTGTTGCTGTTGTATTTGTGACTCTACGATCGATGTCACAGATCGGTGAATTATCGAGAACGAAATTTGTCGACTAAAGACATAAAAATAAATCATGACGAGAGGTGGGGAATAGGTGGAGGAGGAAGAGGAGGAGGAGAGGGTGGAGTAAGAGGGGGAGAAGAAGAGAGCACTAGGATGCAACACGCACGAAATAATAATCGTCCCGATAGTATTTACGAGGGGAAGGGAAATCATCATTGGGTTCGCCATATGTGCACCACGGGGGGTAAACCGCCCCTTTTCGCGAGACGATAAATATTCGGCTAAATGCTACCATGTTAAATACCAACGAGCATCAAATGTCCTGGTGGATATGAAAAGAGAGGTCCTTGGTTGATGTTCTCACATTTTGTGTGTTGAATCCTTTTATGTATATACATATGTGTGTGTATGTATATATGTATGTATAAAATTTTACACTATCGTATAAACATATGACATTTTTCTAAGATAAAAGCAAGAAAAGGAGAAAAGGAAGATTAATAGAAAAAAAAATTTCACAAAAAAAAAAAGGAAACAAATTAAATTCGTTTTGATTATTTGAGATTTTTTTCAACAGTCAAAATATCCTTACGTTTGTGAACCATTGAAAAACAAGAAAGAGAGAGAAAAAAAAAAAGAAAAGAAAAGAAGAAAGAAAAGAAAAGAAGAAAAAGGAAACTCGTGAAAGTAAATTTGATTTTAAATTACAATATGATTTGATTTAGGAGATTTCCACGAGGACGTAACGACCGACGAAGCATCGAAAAATTATGGATTCGATCGATCGATAAAATATGCATTAGGAATAAAATCATTAGGATTAAGAACTTCTAGGTCGGTGATCGAACGAATGGATTTATATTAGAACGATCGTATCACACGGACGAATGTGTCGTTTATTTTTCTATCGGCCGTAAAATTGGGCAAAGCTCCGTATCAAAACGTGTCTCCCCTTTTCGTACCTACATATGTATACCTATGTATATATATATATATGTATGTGTGTAAATGTGTATATATATATATATATATATATATATATATAATATGTAGGTAGTACCTGCTCGCAATATCTCGACGGTTAAGTGAATCACACGCTAATCCGAATGCGCTCGCCTAAACGATGCCATGTGTACAAACACTGACAGTCGGTGACGCACTTGCCAGTTAAGTTTCGGGGGTGCTTAAGCCAGTGACGCAAAGTTCCTGACAAATCGCGTGAGATTAGGATGACACGAGAAATCTGCTCTCTCTCTTTCTCTCTCTCTTTCGTAGTTTCCACACTCGTTTTCAATTTGTTCTCTTCGAACTTTCAAAGATATTCACTCGAATCACAAATTTCATTAAGGATTCATAAAATATTTTGATTAATTAATTTCTTCATGTCGTAGAATAAAACAAAAAGAAAAAAGAAATATAACATATACATATATGTATATATTATTTAATTATAATAATATAAATTAGATTAAAAGATTCTAAATATTCTACGCCAATGTATTTCTCTCTCCTCCTCCCCACCCTCATCCCCTCCTCGATTACTATAAGTCTGGGATACGGTTTCTGAGCAGCAAGAGTCGTTGGTAGAGCTAATTGTAGGGGCGGTGGCGTTTCCACCCTAACGTCTAACCCCAAATCATCGCTCCGTAATCCATAGGGATTTACACTCGCGATAATTGCATTAGCATTCGATGATTTCCAATGGATCGTACTGGCTAATGAAATGATTATCGTTGCTCCGGTAACGATCGATGAGAATTATCGATGGGGTCCGGTCCGCTCGTGATCATCCCATAGATTACGACCAATTTCGTATATTACGAATCGAATTTATAATTATCATTCATTTTACGATGAACTCATCGATCGATCGATCAATAGATCGATACCTATCGATATTATATCGTGTATCGTACTGGTATCATGCTCGTATCATGTTCGTATCGCACAACAGCTTTTAAAAATATCATTCGCGAATTTATTAAAATTTGACGTTCCGAGAAATAATATTAAATATATCTATATATATATATATATATATAGATACACATACAAAAAGACTTATCTTATATCTACCCGGTATGTATCGATATATATATATATATATATATATATATATTACACACACACACACACATACATATATATATATCCATTTCTAATCTCTAATCGAGAGTTCTAATCGCAAATCGATGTTATTCTTTATTTTTCTCTTTATTTTTTTCTTCTTCTTTTTATTTTTCTGTTACATTCTCAACGAACTATCCCCCCGTCTCTTTTTTTTTTCGAAAGGTTGTGCTGCTCAACACGCGTTACTTGGTAAAACGAGAAGACCTAGGACAGCATTCACGTCCCAACAACTTCTCGAATTGGAAAAGCAATTTCGTCAAAACAAGTATCTGAGCAGACCGAAGAGGTTCGAAGTAGCGACATCGTTGATGCTGACCGAAACTCAGGTAAGTTTAGTTTAAGAAATAAGGATGATGATGGATCGAAGGGAAGGGAGGGGATAAATGGGTTAGGTAAGGAAAAGAGGGGAAGGGAGATGAGAGGAGGACCTAATGTTAAAAATCGTTTCATCCAAACAATACCTAGACTCTTTATCTATTTTAATCTTGAACAATGTAACGCGATGAACGTCAATGAATCATCGTGGAAATAACGTAGACTTGTCGTCTTCGATATTCGTGGAAAAAAAATTGTCTAACGATCTTTTTTTCTCTTTTTCTTTTTTTTTTTTTTTTTTTCTTTTTGAAACAACTATATCGGTACGACGATCTTACGAGTGAAACGAAGATACGACCGATTAAATTCTATTTATATCAATTATTTATTACGCACATCAATACTTGTTATTGATATTATATTATCTATAAATTGACGTTGTTAACAATTCATTTTCTTTTCTTTTCTTTTCTTTTCTTTTCTTTTTTTCGTTCTCCTCTCTTCCTTTCTTTTGTTTTCTTTTCAATTAGATTTCCACGATGACAAATACTAATCGTTTCCGATTTTTTCATCGGGTAAAATTAAATTGTTAATTCCTTTTTGAAGTGTTTAATTGAAAACGAAGATACGAAGCAGGAGAAGGTGGGATAAGGAGATTTGCATTATTTATAAATCGATGGTGTTAATTATTTTCTTTTTTTTTTTCTTTTTTTTTTGCCCTTTTTTCTTATCGAGAATGAAATTCTATTGATATTATTTGTAGTTAATAGAAATTGTCATCGTCACATTATTCGTAAATCGATAGTGTTAACGATTCTTTTCTCTCTTCTTTTTCTTTCATCAATTAAATTCTATTTCAATTATTTGTAGTTAATAGAAATTGTCATTGTCGTATCATTCGTAAATCATTGTAAATTTTTGTTTTTCGTCAATTAAATTCAATTTATGATCCAATAATCGATGATCATAATAATTCCTTTTTTCTTTTCCTTTTCAACGTCAATTAAATCCTAATCATATTATTAATAATCAAACAAAAATTATCTATACAAATTATTATTTCGATTATCTATAAAAATCGATCTCACTTGCATTTTTTCTTTTTCTATACAAAAAATAACTCCCTGATGAAATCGTCATGTCGTCACATTTTCCCTGTCAATAAAATTTCAATCATTATTATTAATACTTAACGAAAGATACGTCTGTACGATTATTATTTTAATTATGCCGTTAACGATCATCCCCTTCTCTGCGTACTTCCCTCCGTTTTTTATTTCCTTCTCCATGAACCATAATATCACATGCTCAAAGTTGACAAATCATTTTTGATTTTTGCATGGAGATTGATTTTCGCACGATTATTATTTGGATTATTTTAATTAAGCCGTTAACGATTCTCCCTCTCCCTCTCTCCACCTCCCTCTGTTTTTCTATTTCCTTCTCCATAAACCATACATTAAATCCCCGACGAATCGATTTTGATTTTTGAGTAAGGGAAAAAGTGTAAATTCCTTTCGAACTTGTTGGATTTCCAACGATGGAAGATTGAGCGACATTGAGGCGGTAAATACGAGGAATATGGAAATACGTGGGACGTCGATGGTAACGATGAACGGGCAAGAGAGAACGAGATAAAGGAGAAAGATCAAGAGAATAAAGAAGGAGAAAGAGAAGTAGAAGTAGAAGTAGAAGTAGCAGAAGTAGAAGGAGAAATAGAAGGTGAAATAAGAGAAATAGAAGGAAAGAGAAAAGAGTTTGAAAGAGAGGAAGAAAGAGAAACAGATATATATATATATATATATATATACAGAGAGAGAGAGAGAGAGAGACAGAGACATAGATAGATAGATAGAGATAGAGAGAGAGAGAGACAGAGAGAGAGAGAGAGAGATGGGAAAAAGGACCCTTGAGGGAAATCCTAGGAATAATCCCTACGTAGCCTGCTCACTCGCGAGACACCGACTCTTACTCTCCCTACACGCGAATCTCTCTCTCTCTCTCTCTCTCTCTTTCTCTCTCTTTCTCTCTCTTTCTCTCTCTCTTTCTCTCTCTCTTTCTCTCTCTCTCTCTCTCTCTCTCTCTCTCTCTCTCTCACATAGTTCAACAACTTAAACATAACTCCGAAGCTTACGAGCTCTGACGGATCGCTCGGCAAACAGAAGCGAAAGTCTGAGTTATGGGTCGGGCTCAGTCCCTGATTTGTTTCGATATTTTACCGATTCTCTCCACTTCCGAACCTCTCTTCCAACCTTCGAACGTCGTCGTCGTCGTCGTCGGCGTCGGCGTCGGCGTCGACGTCGTCGTCGACGTCGGCGGCGTCGTAACACTCAACACCCCTTCTTCTTCTCTCTATCTTCTTCGTCTAACCCATTCCAATCATTTGATACACGGCTCTTACTCTTTCTAATCTTTATTTTTTCTTCTTCTTCTTCTTCTTCTTCTTCTTCTTTTTGTAATTCTTCTTTTTCTTTCTTTCTTTTTTTTTTTTTTTTTCTTTTGAATTTACACCTCTCTTTTTTTTTTCTTTATATATTTATACATTGTGGATATAATCGGTTTTTTATTTTGATCGGGTAACGCAGACGTTGATATTTTTAATTGGGAAGTGTAATTTTTCTTTTTTTGCGCATTTAGTATGTCTATATGTATGTGTAGATATTTTTAATTTATTATAATTCTTTTTTTATTGCATATAGTATGTATGTATGTACGTGTAGATATTTTTAATTAGCTATAATTTTTTTTCAATCGCATATAGTGAGTATATATATATATATATACATTATTTTTAATCATATAACGTGTATGTGTGTGTGTATATATATATATGTGTTTGATTTTGTTAGTTAAAAATAGAGTACAAAAAGATGTAACTTCCTTTTGAAATTTGATATACATGACGTAATACGTATAAGACGTAAAAGATTGTTATTACTATTATCTTCTTTTTCTAATAAGTCGGATCGTTCGGAAATATAGATAATTAATTTATCGATCTAATTGATCAAAACGGTTATCCGTCAGTGTTCCAAAAAAAAAAAAAAAAAAAAAGAAAAGAAAAATAAAGAACCATTTTATGTTTTGATCAAGATTTATATTCAATGATCGATATCAATGATATTTTAATTGATTAATTTAAAAAAAAATATATATATATAAGATCTACGTTTGTGTGCGTTTATTGGCATCGAAATTCCTCTATCTTTTGTTAATAATAATTTCATTTTCACGAAGGTGGAATTTATATAAAAAAGAAAAAAAAGGAAAAAAAAAAAGATAAAAAGAGGAAGGAAACACGTAGGTATTTCGTAATAAAATCGTTCGGAATCAAGATTCGAGAAATATTAGGGTGAAATTCTTTTCCATTTGTATTCGTACGAGCACAAAATTCGTGAGTTTTCTTTTTTCGGAGGGGTTACCCCTAAAGAAGCTACATGGGAGCATGATATGTTGTCCGAAAGATTTACATCGCTTTCTTACGATTTTACCGAGGGGGTTGAAGGGGAGAGGGGGTGGGTGAGAAAAAAGAAAATCGTGCTACCCTATCGCTCTACTTGATTTACGATGTCTCGTCGTGAATATTTTTGTCTATCATATGTACATATATATATATATATATATTTTTATATATATGTATAAATGTGTGTATGTGATTTTTAGAATATAGATATATGCACAAGTAATAATAAAAAAATATTTTTCTATATTAAAAATATTCTATATACTATATATCTTTTTTCTTGTTTTATATAATGTATTAACAATATATATATATATATATTTTTTTTAATATATATATATATATACACATATACCTATTTGTTTATTTCATAAAAGAATAAATATATAATAACGCATATATATATATATATATACAATTTTTTTTCCTAATTTTAAATGTGTTAAAGAAAAAATATATATATTTTAATTTGATCTAAAGTAAAGATTGAATAAAATTCGTACCAACGATTGTTGAGTTAGTCTAATTTCGAGATTTTTATCACGCCTATCCTAACGAATTTCCATGTTTGTGAGTGTGTGCACGTGTATGCTCGAAGCAATTAAAAAATTTCTTATATCGAAAATCGATCGGTCAAAAATAAAGTATTAAGAATAATAATTAACGATAATTCGGTCCTTTATCGTTGTCAACGGAAATACACACATATGCACGTAGTATACGCATGCACGTACGCACACGCGAAAGAAACTTATCGCCGAATTCTGAAGATTAATACGACAAAGATAAGAAGGTGTGTTATATTTGTTCTCAGAGGGAAAAACAAAAAAAAAAGAAAGAAAGAAAGAAAGAAAGAAAGAAAGAAAGAAAGAAAAGAAAAAAAAAAAGAGTTCGGGGGAGAGGGGTGGGAGACGATGATTTTGCGTAACTTTATCTTAAGAGCTCGTTTAATCCGTTAATCCGTTCGATTAAATTGGAATCGATTACAAGGTAAAAGAGAAAGAAAAAAAAAAAAAAAAGAAAAAAAGAAAAGATCGAAAACAAAAAAAAAAAAAAGAAAAGAAAAGAAGAAAAAAGAGAAAAACACACACGAACGTTTTTGTCTCCATTTCAGGTGAAGATCTGGTTCCAAAATCGACGAATGAAATGGAAGAGAAGTAAGAAAGCACAACAGGAGGCACGTGCTAGTGGCAAACTCGAGGATGCTGGTAATACGAAGAATTCCGAGAGAGAGAATACCGGAAGTGACGTATCGGTAACAGCACCGTGCACACCGGAAGAACCCAGGGGAACTTTGCAAGAAACTCAAAGAAACTCGACCGAACTTCAAGAACCTCTTTATCGGCCTTACGTCGTTTAAATAATATTTCGATTTCGAAAAAAGGACTCGATTATATAATGATAAAATATGTTTTATTTATCTTTGTAATCATTGTCTCTTGTGTAAATTCCTAATCTATAGTTTCTTCTCTCTTACGAAAATTATATAATTTCGATGCGGACAATTCCAAAGAAAAATTATCGTTGGTATGGGTAATAATATTTTTTTTTAATTACTGACAGAGACGCGAAATAATGATTTGATAGTTTTACGTTCGAAAGTGAAAGGAAAAAAGGAAAAATAGAAAAAAATAGATATATAAAAAAACCAAAAAAAAAAAAAAAAAAAGAAAGAAAGAAAGAAAAGACAATTACGAGAAGAGAAGAGCAATTTTTTACGACGAAGTATTAATAGAGGAAACGATCAAAAAGTCTCGTGTAAATAAATATAATTCTACTGATTTATATTATCGTCGGTTAAAAAAATAAGAAGGAAAGAGAGAAAAAAAGAAAGAAAAAAGTGAGGAAAGCAAAGGAAGGAGGAAGATAAGAAAAAAAAGAATAAAGTAAGATAAAACAAATTGTCGATGTAAATATCAAGGATAAATATAAGAAAGGTGAATGAGAGAGTGATCCGAGTGATCTAACATTAAAATTGAATCCTTAATGGAATAATAACTAAACATTGTAAAGCGATTAACTTCTAATACTCTAAAATTAATTTTTTGCGATTTTTTCGCGAGGAAAGTACTTCGATAAGATACGAAATTGATATCAAAGTAAAAAAAATCGTAATAAACGATCGTTTGAGAACACGAATCGAAATGGAGACGTTAAATTCGCGAACGTAGGTATCATTCTGTAAATAAAACAATTGTTTTAGAGATTATTTATTGTGTGTTCGTTCGGCTTGTAAGATAGACATTATTTACGAAATTGTTAACGGAACGAAAATTTGTGGATGTAAGATGTGTAAAGAGATAAAAAGAGATAGAGAGAGAGAGAGAGAGAGAGAAGAAGAGAGAGAGAGAGAGAGAGAGAGAGAGAGAGAGTGGTAGATGATATGTATGTAGGGCACATATACGAAGGATTACATTTATCCGAGTATAAACTTTATTTCAATAATATCCCCGCCACTTATATTATAAAGCGAAATAAGCAAAACCAAAAAAAAAAAAAATTAAATATAATAAAAATAAAAGTTTAATTAAAAAACGAACGGGAAACGTGTATTTATGATACATATACAGTGTGTGAGTGTAAATATTATTCGTTTATCGTATAAAATAGTGAATACGATGCAGATATCCGATGTAATATCGCGTGAAGTTCCTAAATAAAATTATGAAAATTACGAGGAAAAAAAGAAAAAAAAAGAGAAAAAAGAAAACAAGAAACATTATCGCGTCTAATTAATTAAATACATTATATCGTTAATTAAGACATATACATACCTATGTTTCCTTTTAGTTTTCTTATAACACGCCTGAAAATAGGCAACAATTAACGCGTACATGTATTTCAACAAAATATTGCATACCTGCAGGCATACGATAACCAATACGTTTTTTCTAATTATTTTTCTTATCTTTCTTTATCACTTTAAGTAGGAAATTTTTTGTTTTCAAAAATGACGATTGAGCTTAGAAATCAAATTATAAAAATTACGACGGAAGAAGATAAGTTTACGATCATCGAATTAAATATATTCTTTTTTTTTTGATTTTACCGTACGCCCGACGATAGACAACAATTTGTACATACGTGAATTTAACGGCGTTGCATATCTACAGGCGTACGATAAACAAAATAAACAATTCTCATCTTCTATCAATCATTTTTAATAATCATTTTATCGTAGAAATTTTAATTTCGAACAATGATTATAATCGATGATTGAATTGATATACGGTTTGTAAATGAGATAGTTGAACCCTTTCAACGGAAGCAAACTCTTTTCAGAGGCAGAGATTTCGTGGAAGCTGGTACGGAATGGCTGAAAAGGTACTCGAAAGAGAGAGATGGATAAATGGTGAGATAGATGGATAGATAGATAGAGAGAGAGAGAAAGAAATAAAGAGACACACAGAGAGAAAGAGAGAGAGAGAGAGAGAGAGAGAAAGAGACAGAGAGAGGCGAGCATGAGTCTCGCGAGACCGCCCCCTCTATCAGAATTTATGACATGCTAATTCCCAGTTACGAATTCCGCGACATTCCGCGGATGGCTGGATGACGCGTTCACCGAGCGGTAAAAGCCGCTCATTCGGAAAACGTCAACGAAGGAAGGAAGGAAGGAAGGAAGGAAGGAATGGAAAAGAGGAGAAAAGTCATATTTGACGAACGCGTAGCTCGATGTCATAGTCGTGCCTCGTGTTCCACGATTCACCTCAATAAAGAAATAAATAGATGGATAGATATTTAGATAGATAGATAGATTGATTGATTGATTGATTGATTGATTGATTGATTGATTGATTGATTGATATATTATTTATTTATTGTAATGAACAAGTGTAAGAAAAAAGTTTCTCCTCTTTCTTTTCTTCTTCTTTCTCTTTTTCCTTTTCTTTCTTCTTTTTTCTTTTCTTGTTTTTCTCTTACAGAAGATAATAAAATGAAAAAAGAAAAGGAGGAAAAAGGCAAGAAATAAATTCTTTGCAAATAAATCAGAAAGATTTCGAGAACGTTACGATTTGATAAAAGTACAATGGAAGGATTTGGCCGTTATGTTAATATGGAAAATCGTTATGGATAAAACTGCTCGCTACGTTCGACGTGAAAGAAGCTTTACTCGGCCATTTTCTTTTTCCACCACGTAAACGTGGGATATGGCCGAGTGCCAGGACTCGTTCTGGAAATCGTCCTACCTACTGCCAGACACAATCCTGAATTTTTCCTTGGAAATAATCACGCCGGGAGTAAAACGCTCCAACTGCTCTCGCCACGGATTTCACAATGATTCGATTCACCAAATTCTCTCTCTCTCTCTCTTTCTCTTTCTCTTTTTGTTTCTCATTCCTTTTTTCTCGCTTTTTACGACGACTCGTTATTCGATTCAGAAAAATGACCGTTTGCATTTCGTAAGTGCATTCGATCTTTATTTCCTCGACGGAGAGATTTTTAAAGTATTTACGTATGTACGTCGATATATGCGATAGAAATTCTTGATATAATTCGACGATCATTTCAAGAATCTCATTGGTCCTTTCGTGCAAGGAAATGGATTGGATGAAAGAAAAAAAAAAGAAAGAAAGAAAGAAAGAGAAAAAAAAAAACAGCAAAAGAATCATTTTCGACGATAGAAATAACAGAGAAGAACGAGTAAAGAACAATGACCTCGCAAATCTAAGACAAGAAATAGAAATACAAATAGAAATAGAAATAGAAATAAAAGAAGAAGAAGAAGAAGAAGAAAAAGAAGAAGAACAAGAGTGAGAACAAGAGAATGAAAGAATGAAATGATGAAAGAAAGAACGAAAGAAAAGATGAAAGAAAGAAAGAAAGAAAGAAAAAGGGAAGAGTAAGAAGAGAAGGAGAAATAGAGTGAGAAGCTAACGTAGACGAAGCACGGAGGTGGAACACTCATGTTTATATGCATTGTATTGCTAAAACCCTTTTAACCGAATTACATTTAGCGATTCCAGTGCTGCTTCCGTGTCTGCGTTATACCCCCTCATCTCTATCTCTCTTTTTCTCTCCGTCTAACGCGATCGTTTCTCCCCTACCTGTACCCCTACTTCCTCAGCTTTTCCACTCCTTCTCGCTTACCAGGAAGGCAAGCAGGCAAGGAAGCAAGCAGGCAAGCAAGCAGGCAAGCAGGCAAGCAAGCAGGCAAGCAAGCAGGCAAGTAAGCAAGCAAGCAAGCAGGCAAGGAATGAAGGAAGAAAGGAGACTCAGGATTGTTCGGTCGTTTGAGTGTGAGTCAGTCGTTCGAAGATCTCTCATGATGGTATTAGTGTTGGTTGTGATGGTGGAGGTGGAATAGGTTGGATAGGAGGGAGCGAAAAGGATAGGAGAGGAGAGGGCTGCTAGAAAAGCGATGGGGACTGGGGATTCCAGAGACGTGGAACGGCATCTCTGAATTCCTGATTCTCTTGGTAAACAAGTGCTTGGGTGATTCACTGCTTGTTCACTCCTATCGGCCGTCGTTTGTTTCTAGACGCCATTGCGTTCTACGATTCTACCTCGTTTTACGGTCTAATGGATTTTCGGGGCTAACGGAGCATCTCACGCAGCCTGGAACTTTCTCTTCCCCTTCCTTTCTTCCCCTACCTTTCGTTTCTTCATCTATCTATCTATCTATCTATCTTTCTGTCTATATATATATATATATATATATATATATATATGTTTCTCTTGCTCGATACAAGGTACCTATTATTCCGCGAAATTTCACAGTACAACTTACGATAACTTTTGGGATATCTTCTATCGGAATAAGTCTTTATATCCCATATATATATATATATATATCTGTGTGTGTGTGTGTATAGGATTGGCCTCGTTTTTTATATCGATTATTTCCAAGAAATTGGTGTTTCTACTTCTTGGCAGAGAATACGAAATGAAAGAAATTAGGAATGAAAGAATGGTAAAAAGGGGAAAACGAAAATATGAAAAAAGAATATTTCATCGTCGATGAAGCCAGGAAGGTGACGAAACATTGTTACGGTCCTGACTTGGCTCGCGCACATTTCGCGGCAGAGTTCGTCATTAGCGCTAACAAGATTAGCCTGAGGCTGGTGGGGGTGGGTATTTGGCACCCTCCTTCTATCCTTTTCCTTCTCATCCAAGTAAGTAACTACGTGTACGTGAATTTTCTCTCTCTCTCTCTCTCTCTCTCTCTCTCTCTCTCTCTCTCTCTCTCTCTCTCTCTTTCTCACACACACACATACACACATATATCCACGTACACACACGTTACATATATGTGTGTGTATGTGTGCGTGTATATATATATATATAGTATATAGTATAGTATAGTAGAGCTAGCATGGCCATAGTCTGGTCCTCCTTAGAACACAAGTGGGGATAATAAGATCTGCGACAATCAACTCCAACGACGAGACTGGGGGACCAAGGACGACAGAGAAAGAGAGAGAGAGAGAGAGGGAGGGAGAGAGAGCAGGCCAAGGAGCTTTTCAACGAGCTTCTCGACGAGCTTTCATGCGACGTTCGTCACGTTACGTCCACCTCTTAGTGTCTCCTCCTCTTCCTATCCTTCGACCACGTTTCCTAGTCTTCTCCAACAGAGAGAGAGAGAGAGAGAACTTTCCTTTCTATTTACTAATTCTCTAGCTACTCTTCTCTAACGTTTCTCGAACGATCGATGATCCCTCACATCCTTTAGCAGCAGACATATTTAATTCGAGTGGTCCTCGTCGAACGGTTACAAAGAATCATGCCAAAAAGCTTGATCCATATATTCGACCTTTGTAACGTTGCCTGTATCAAAATGGATATGTCTAATAAATTTCTCTTACCATTAAATAATTTTCCACGTTATATCTAATACTTAATGGAATTGATATTTATGGTAGTTCATCGTCTAATGGATAAGTCGTCGATTGGAAAGACAAATCGGAATGGGTATCTCCGAGTATATATAACAATAAAAGAAAGAGAAAAAAAAAGAGAAAAAGAGAGTAAGAGAGAGAGAGAGAGAGATAGACAATGGGTTGATCTCGTTCCGAGCATCTTCGACTATCACGTTTCTTCTTGAGCGTCGTGATACACCGATAAGCACGGTAACTAGCGAACGTAGGTGGATCGTGTTGGTCTGCTTGATTGTGTGTATAAGCGCGAAGAAGGGAAAGGAGATGGCGAAGAAGAA